>NC_069003.1:29724392-29724495 GCF_001194135.2 Octopus bimaculoides
CAGAAATATTATTATAGTAAATATTCTGCTCAATACCACAGATTTGTTTGCTCTCTTTGGTCAGTAAGTGTTATTTCCTATTTGCTTCTGTCTAGAAGTCAAA
>NC_069003.1:29724721-29725157 GCF_001194135.2 Octopus bimaculoides
CTCCCATGCGGCCGAAACGTCCATCTAAGACAGCGATCCAATAGAATAAGTACAAGGCTTACAAAGAAGTCCTGAGGTTGATTTCTTCAACTAAAGGTGGTGCTCCATCATGGCCACAGTCAGATGACTGAAACATGTAAAATAATAAAAGATTAAAAGAATAAAAGAATATATGTTCATATAAGGCATGGCTGTATTTTAAGAAGTTTGCTTCCCAACCCCGTAGTTCTAGATTCAGTTCCATTGTATGACACTTTGGGCAAATGTCTTCTACATAGCCTCAGGCCAACCAAAGCTTTGTGAGTGGGTTTGGTGGACGGAAACTGAAAGAAGCCCCACCCAGGGCACATTATTTTTGTAGGCACAGGAGTGGCTGTGCGGTAAGTAGCTTGCTTACCAACCACATAGTTCTGGGTTCAGTCCCATTGCGTGGCAT
>NC_069003.1:29725319-29725476 GCF_001194135.2 Octopus bimaculoides
CCCCCCCCCTCCAACATTGCTTGACAACTGGTGTTGGTGTGTTTACGTCTCCGTAAAACTTAGCGGTTCGGCAAAAGAGACCAATAGAATAAGTATTAGGTCTACAAAGAATAAGTAAGTCGTGGAGTCGATTAGCTCGACTAAAGGCGATGCTCCA
>NC_069003.1:29725486-29725689 GCF_001194135.2 Octopus bimaculoides
GAATAAGTAAGTCGTGGAGTCGATTAGCTCGACTAAAGGCGATGCTCCAGCATTGCCGCAGTTAAATGACTGAAACAAGTAAAAGAATAAAAGAGTGTGTGTGTGTGCGCGCGTGCATGTGTGTGTGTGTGTGCGTGTGTATGTGTGTGCCTTTGTGTCTCTGTCCCCTACCACCACTTGTTAAGTGGTGTGTTCATGTCCCT
>NC_069003.1:29725699-29725817 GCF_001194135.2 Octopus bimaculoides
GTGTCTCTGTCCCCTACCACCACTTGTTAAGTGGTGTGTTCATGTCCCTGTAACCTAGTGATTCTGTAAAGGATGAAGTCATGGGGGAAAGAAAACAGACCAACAAAGACAGCTATAT
>NC_069003.1:29726283-29726400 GCF_001194135.2 Octopus bimaculoides
TATATCTTATACATTAGATTCTTACATACATTTGGCTGGAATTATGGTAACATATTCATGTAGGTGTATATGTGTTTGAAAGTGTATCTATATGCATGCGTGTGTGTGTGTGTGTGT
>NC_069003.1:29726438-29726624 GCF_001194135.2 Octopus bimaculoides
AGATAGATAGATAGATAGAAAGACAGACGGACAGATAGATAGATAGACAACTTTCTTTATTGATCACACTGGGCTGAACATAGAGGGGACAAATACAATGTTGAGTTTTTCTTTTCGAGGGGGTGGGGGCGAAAACAAAATAAAATAAAATAAAAAATAAATTTAGGGACAACGACCAAAAGGGAT
>NC_069003.1:29726634-29726969 GCF_001194135.2 Octopus bimaculoides
AATCGTTTGGGATATACACAAAAAAGTCGAAATAATACAAAAGTTCCCCAAAATTGGGGAGGTTTATCCGTGGAAAGAAAAGCCTACGAAAAGACCACGGTAACCTCGGGCAACAATGTCACATATTAACACATTTATTTACAAATAAGTAACTCTCTGTTTTGAATCTTTTTTTCCGGTTCATAGGATCATGCTCAAGGTGGCTTTGTCATTCATACGTGCCATCCTTGTTACATTCACCCATCTTTTTTTGAAACATTCGCTAGACAAAACTTGCCTTTCTATTCTCACCTTCCATTTCAAGTGATACTTGAAAAAGTTGATGAGAGATTGAC
>NC_069003.1:29726979-29727212 GCF_001194135.2 Octopus bimaculoides
AGTGTTTGTCTCTAATCCTTTCAGACGCGTCCACCAGATACATTCTTTCGTCATAGCCACAAGTACAATGAAAATAGCTCTTCGTTCCCGTTTGAAGGAAGGAGGCATGACAATATTGACGATAGACTCGGCCGATAAAGCGTGCAGAATGGTTTCGTCGATCTGACTGCATCTCGGGCATGTCGGCCCGGTGTTTCTCGAGCCGTGCCTGTAGAGCTTATCCCGAACGGGTA
>NC_069003.1:29727379-29727488 GCF_001194135.2 Octopus bimaculoides
TAATCCCCTATAGAATGCTTTGGTTGTGATGCAGTCGCTCAAGGTCGACCTGAGACGGTAGAGTTGCTCCAGAGCAACGCGACACTCGCGGTGCCATTCGCCCTTCCTC
>NC_069003.1:29727498-29727743 GCF_001194135.2 Octopus bimaculoides
TTCTTGATCCACGACTGCAGCTCGGTCATGAAGACGAGCTGCGGGAAAGCACGTCGCACAAACAGCGACCACACCTGTTCAGTGTCGTCTATATAGAGCCGGAGATGTCGCAGTTTCAGCGCATGTCTGTGCATCATCAACCACAGCATGCCCAGCCCACCTTTCAGCGGGTGTTGACAGCAAACGGATCGCCTGACCATCAGAACGCTTCCTTTCCACAAGAAGCGGAAGAGGATGCGCTCCAG
>NC_069003.1:29727753-29728321 GCF_001194135.2 Octopus bimaculoides
CATCAGAACGCTTCCTTTCCACAAGAAGCGGAAGAGGATGCGCTCCAGTTGGTGATGGTAGGGTCAGGATAAAGCACGACGGTCAGGCGGTAGTAGATGACTTCACAGGTCAAATTCAACATTCACATATATCTACGGCCATTTCATAAAAGTATAAACTTTTCATAAAAAAAATTTTGATCTGTGCGTGTTTCCTGTTACCTGTTTATCCTGATGCACTTTAATCTAAATAAGCTGCGGTGGTGAGCTCCCGAAATGGCCATAGATATATGTGAATGTTGAATCTGACCTGTGAAGTCTGTTCATTATGAACTTTTGGACGTACTTGTGTGAGGGGAGTAAAAGACTTTTCTCAAGATGTATATGAACTTGACCTGTGGAAGTCTGTTTACTTATGAACTTTGGACGTACTTGTATGATGGAAGTAAAAGACTTTTTTCAAATATTTTTCAAATATTAAAAAAAAAATTTTTTTTAATTAAAACAAAAAACGTTTTATAACGAATGATTCTTTAGGTTTTGGTAGTTTATGAATTTTTAGCCGTTTATATTTAACTTTTTGATAGGC
>NC_069003.1:29728331-29728488 GCF_001194135.2 Octopus bimaculoides
TTGGTAGTTTATGAATTTTTAGCCGTTTATATTTAACTTTTTGATAGGCTGTTCTTTTTGTATTTTATTCAATTATATATTTTTACCTTCTGTGATATTATGTATACGTATTATTTTTTATGTGTTTGGGAACCATGGTGATTTTTATATATGATTA
>NC_069003.1:29728498-29728615 GCF_001194135.2 Octopus bimaculoides
TATTTTTTATGTGTTTGGGAACCATGGTGATTTTTATATATGATTAAATGCTTGAGGGATGGTGTTCTATGTAAAGTCATTGACCCAAATTTAATGTTTGTTCTATAACCAATGCTT
>NC_069003.1:29729171-29729753 GCF_001194135.2 Octopus bimaculoides
ATATAACGTTTAATATATATATACACACAGACACATATACACACCTACAAACATACATATATATGTAAATATGTATGTGTAAAGTGAGAGAAGAGCAAACATTAATAATCTCTACCATTGTGTTGTCTTTCACTTTGATGTTGTGGTCTTAATATTGTGTTTTAGATTAAGGAGGTGAGCTGGCAGAATCATTAGCATGCCGGACAAAATGCCTCTCATTCCATTCAGGATTTATAGGGGTCAGTGTAATCAACGAAAACCCTAAAAGCATCCTCCAGATTTTCAGATTTTGTGTATCAATACAAAAAAGAAATATTGTCTTTTGGATTAAGGCCATGAGCTGATAGAATCTTTAGCATGCTGGACAAAATGCTTAGTATTCTGAGTTCAAAAAGTCAACTTCGCCTCTAATCCCTTTCAGTATAATCCATAAACTCACTCCACCAAATTTTCAAGCTTTGTGTGTCAATAATATATTGTCTTTTGGATTGTCATTATAGGATTTGGAAGGAGAATCGTGATCGACTTGTTGGCTTTCCAGGGAGATACCATTCTTGGAGTCAATCTGAAAAGAAATTCTTG
>NC_069003.1:29729886-29730086 GCF_001194135.2 Octopus bimaculoides
GAAATATATCCCTCCCTTAAAAGCAATTAAATCTGTTGCTTTACTTAGAATTTAATTAGATAATCCCCTTAAAAATAGTTTCTTAACCCATTAGCATTCAGATTCTTCAGTCAAATGAAATGCTTATTTATTTACATTGCTTGGAATTAATCATGCATTATCTTGTTTATTCTTAGAATGGCATTGTAGGATATGTCTAA
>NC_069003.1:29734526-29734964 GCF_001194135.2 Octopus bimaculoides
TATATATATATATATGTGTGTGTGTGTGTGTGTGTGTGTATGTGTGTCTGCGTTTGTCCCCCCACCATCGTTTGACAACTGATGGTGTGTGTGTGTCCCCATAACTTAGCGGTTCGGCAAAAAGAGACCGATAGAATAAGTACCAGTTGAACACTGGGGTTTATGTAATCAACTTAACTACTCCTGAGTGAAAGTATAAAACACAACTGCACCCTTCAGCCAAGCCAGTGTGGCAGAGTAGATTCATCAAACCAGTATGATTTCAAGCTCAAATCCATGGCCTCCACCTCAGAACATGGTTGGTGGAGAGAACATGCAGAGGCCTTCATCCTGCAGTGGACTGAACATAGACAATTAAATCCAATCCAAATGGCCGATTTATATGCTAAAGGGTTAACCAACCCAAGACTATAGATCATTTTTGTTCAAGGCGCTGCA
>NC_069003.1:29734974-29736631 GCF_001194135.2 Octopus bimaculoides
AGGGTTAACCAACCCAAGACTATAGATCATTTTTGTTCAAGGCGCTGCATTATAAGATTGAACTCAGGAACCACTTAGATCCCAAAATTAATTATTTTATTTCATTTTTGGTAATATTTTTACTACAAATATTAACTGACTTTGTTTTATCAATTAGCATTACAGTTACATTTATACATACATGATGCATCGAGCCATCTATAACTATGTTGAGAAGAATATGAACTGTGAAGATATTAGTATGAACTTTCTTGTGGCTCATGTGATAAGAAAACCTCCATTTAAAGTAAGTAAACATTTTGGTGTACCAAATATTACTTCAGCTAGGAATGGTAGAAGTGTCTTCTACTATAACACCAAGCTAACCGAAGCTTTGTGAGTGGATTTCAGAGATGGTAAATGGAAGAAGCCCATCATGCCATATAAAAAGCATTGATGCTGGTGTTACATAAAAATCACTGGTGTTGGTCCACATAAAATGCATTGGTGAATGTGGCACATAAAAAGCATTGGTGAATGTGCCACATAAAAAGCATTGGTGAATGTGCCACATAAAAAGCACCAGTGATAGCATCATGCAAAAGCTAAGACTTGCAACCAACATGAGAGTGCAGCTCAGTGGTGATGATACAGACAGAATCTTTTCAGACAGAACCTGTTGGACGTTGGTAATGGCACTTTGGTTGGTGAGAAGAAACTATATATGTTTCCAAGCCAATCTGAATGTTTTACACATTATATACATACAGCTTAACTTCTCTTCAGATCAGACTACCTGTGAGTACCCTGTGGGTGCCCTGTGGTTGTAAGTTAGAGAAGTGAAGAATCTACTAATTTCAGTCATAGCAGAATGGTAGGTGGAAAAAGTTGGGTCAAATGATCAATAAAATTCATCAGCAGCAGCAGGCAAACAACATTTGAAAAGAAACGGCATGTTAAAGTAGATCAGTTTATTAACCCTTTTGTTACCGAACTTTTGTTGAGATGTTCTGTGTTGCTTTCAATTAATTTTAAATATAACAGAGTTTAGTAAAAATAACTTTATCATTATTAAGCTAGTGTTAGGAACATAAATTTGGAAGATTTTAATTTAGAACTTTTGAAAACGACATTTGTACTAAAGAGCCAGAGGCGGTTTCAGCCAGGTTGGTATGAAAGGGGTTAATAGAGAAAGAATATAGGTATTGGGGGGAAGGGTGTGAGGGAGAGAACAAAGGAGGTGAGATCTATTAAACAAGGCAATAAGAGAGGAATTACGATGCCAGATTTGTAGGAGTAGCTATAAAGAATAAAACAAAAAATTTGCCATTGGGCTGTTAAGATAAATGGCTGTTAAGATAAATGGCTTACAACATCAAACTTACAAAAGCCATGGGTCCTAACATGTAGTATACAAAAATGGTGCAAATAAAAAAATATAATAGATAAATAAATAAACAAGTGCACTTCGAGAGCACAAACTTCCACCAACGATACACCAATGTCCTCTCAATGATAATAGAAACAGAGTGTAGTGTGGTGGGTGGTGGAGCATGGTGGTTGAGCATAGTGTAGTGACTGAATGGAGTGTTGTGGTTGAGTGTAGTGTGGAGGCTGAGTGTAGTGTGGTGGTTGAGTATTGAATGATGGTTGAGTGAAGTGTGGTGGTTGCATGGAG
>NC_069003.1:29736705-29737443 GCF_001194135.2 Octopus bimaculoides
GGAAGTTGAGTGTAGTTTGGTGTGTGAATGATGTGTAGTGGCTGAGTGCAGTGTAAAGTTTGAGTGTAGCATGTTAGCTGAGTGTTGTCTGAACATTAAACAGTATACTAAGTTTGATGATGAATAAGAAGTTTCCACACTCAACTTATTCTTATAACATCATAACAAATCAATAAAAATGAGGAAAGGGTAAAGACCCCCTTTGGTTATGAATGATCATGGGATTGCACCTGGAAAATTTCCCTCCAAGGTACAAGTCTGGGCAAGGTTGGTTTTGAAAGACAAGTAGTCACCATTAATGTTATCCAAAGGAAAGGCAAAGGACAATACAGCTTGGCACCAGTGACGTCGCAACTCATTGCTACAGCTGAGTAAACTGGAGTAACATAAAGTGTGTTGCTCAAGAACACAATACACAGCCAGTCTTGGAATCGAACTCACCACCTCATGGTTGTGAGCCTAACACCTCTACCCACTGAGCCATGGTTCAATATATCAATGCAGACGAATCAATATATTAATACATAACTATATTGTTATATCTTGTCTCAGTCTCTACTGTTTGTGTCCTGTACGATTCTCTTAGAAAATAACATGTTTGTTTTTTATACATTTCAGGTGACAAAGAAACTTGGTTATCCTTGCAAATATTGTGGGAGGAAAGCCATTTCGACAAGCAGAAGCCATAATTTCAAAAGAAAATATTGTTTGAATTTTTTCTCAGAAGTCTACGGTTAC
>NC_069003.1:29737453-29737682 GCF_001194135.2 Octopus bimaculoides
TTTCAAAAGAAAATATTGTTTGAATTTTTTCTCAGAAGTCTACGGTTACACACCGTTGATATTTACACGGTTTATAACAGACTATTTAAGGCATTAGACTATTTACTAACTCAAAGTTCTTAAATGATATATAAGCTATGGTGTGCAGCTAAGAAAAACGGTGCTACTCTAAAAGAAACAACTAGTTGTTTAGTATATGTTAATCATGTTAATTACTCTGCTCATGTAA
>NC_069003.1:29737721-29738319 GCF_001194135.2 Octopus bimaculoides
TGTGTGTTTGCAAAATTACTGGAAAATGGCTGAACAGATTTTCACCAAATGTGGCAGAAATACTCATTGAGTGAGTGGCTCAAAATGATGAACATTTGGTTTGATTATCTTCAAAAAAAATTTTTTTAATTTTTTAAAGTTGAACTTACAAATTTCCCAATGTATTATTTTATTCACTTTCTTTTTCATATGAATCAACCCTCGTCTGCGTGTGTAAAGGTCATGGTGTACCTATGCACGTAGATACATGTGCATACATACATAAATATATACATAGATATGAGACTCTGTGCATGTGTGTGTGCGTGCGTGCGTGCCTGTGCGTGTGCACACTGATGGATTCGAGAATTTCGTTTATTTAAAAGTTGATTTCTTAATTTCACCAGAGTATAAATATTTATAATGATGAATATTAAAAAAAAATTCAGTTCAATGAAAAAGCATAGATAAACAATGTATTGTAAGCCACAATATAATTTGCAAAAAAATTTATCTGCAGGCAGGGTATGCACAAGGGCTCGGGAACAGGGGGTGCAGCGGGTGCACCCGCACCCCCTACATAATCTTACCAGTTGCAGAAAAAAGTGTCTAAAATGTA
>NC_069003.1:29738893-29739016 GCF_001194135.2 Octopus bimaculoides
GCGTTACTACTAACAAATCATATCTTAAAGACGTAGTTTAGGCAGAATGCTTTATATATAGACGACTTTCATTTTTTTTTATCTTGCCTTAATTCTGTCATATTATTAACCAAAAGTCTTCCT
>NC_069003.1:29739157-29739298 GCF_001194135.2 Octopus bimaculoides
CTCTGATGAATAAATCTACACTTATTGAGACTGACTCAACATAAGTTCTACTTTTCTTGTTTGAACCACTAACCTCTGATGAGAACCCAAAAATGTTCGGAAATCGATTAAAGTTGTTCATCTTTTTTTTTCAATCTACGG
>NC_069003.1:29739462-29739606 GCF_001194135.2 Octopus bimaculoides
GTCTATTTATATTTACCCACTTCTCTACTTGTAGAGTAAGCTCTCCTCCGTTTATATAGTTTTACCGTATATTATCACAATGTGTATATATATAATATATATATGTACAGAGAGAGAGAGAGAGGTAGGTAGGTACATATGCAA
>NC_069003.1:29739743-29739869 GCF_001194135.2 Octopus bimaculoides
AAAACACAAGCACTATTTATGTGATGTTCACTATTTGTTTTTCAGGTTTTGGCACTGTCATGCTATTAGCTGTCAGAGGCATGCAGGCAGACAGGCAGACAGACAGATACTTCACTAGCAGGCAGT
>NC_069003.1:29739879-29739990 GCF_001194135.2 Octopus bimaculoides
AGGCAGTGAGCACTTTCACTTCTGACAGCTAATAGCATGATAGTGCCCAGGTTTTTGTTCCACCAAGACGGACTATAATGTAATCTGAACCTTTCCCCCCTTATTTATTAT
>NC_069003.1:29740938-29741070 GCF_001194135.2 Octopus bimaculoides
GCGATTGAAAAATTTGTTCCCAGGTACATATTTTGTACACTGTGGAAACTGCTCTCTAGACCTTGTCCTCCAAGAAGTTAGATTTAAGGTTACCTTTGTAGCTGATGCACTGAACTTTGTTCATCAATGCGC
>NC_069003.1:29741086-29741227 GCF_001194135.2 Octopus bimaculoides
TCACCAAAAAGAAAAGCACAATGGACAAATCTTTGTGTTGCAAGCAGTGTATCCAACTCGGTGGTGCATTAGAGCAACAGCACTGAAACACGCAGAAAACAATTATAAGAATATTCAAAATTGTTTTGCTTGACTTTCTTA
>NC_069003.1:29742799-29743103 GCF_001194135.2 Octopus bimaculoides
GAAACTGAGTTTGCACCCCCTAAGCAAATTTTGTTCCCGGGCCACTGGGTATGCATCACCTTTCCGATGCCTGCTTTTTTGCATTATGCATTTATTCATATATACTGATGTTGACATGTCCAGTAAGAAAGACAAAAGTGGATGAAGTCAGAATCCAATGGGTCAAGCATAATAAACAAAATCATAGGGAGAAGCAGAAAACAAGAAGCTTGTCTATGTTCAGTGCCGTGAGGACCAACAAACTGAAGTCTTTTAGATTGCAAGACAGTGTGTGAGAGAAAATTGTGATGCCATAGGAGAGAAA
>NC_069003.1:29743113-29743246 GCF_001194135.2 Octopus bimaculoides
CAAGACAGTGTGTGAGAGAAAATTGTGATGCCATAGGAGAGAAATGTGTCTGCATGGATGATGGTGCACTTGTGCTTAATGATTCTACAAAGAAAGAGGCTTGGAGATGTCATTATGAAAGACTGCTGAACAT
>NC_069003.1:29743256-29743531 GCF_001194135.2 Octopus bimaculoides
CTTGGAGATGTCATTATGAAAGACTGCTGAACATGGAGAATGAATGGGAGGAGGAAAGCCTGCCAAATGTTGACCCAATTGAGGGATCAGATACTCAAATCAACAGTATCCTGGTAGATAAAATAATTAAGGATAGGAAGACAGGGAAAGCCCCCAGCTCATCAGGAATCCCTGCTGAGATGCTTAAAATATATGGCGGTCACCCATATTGTACATCAGGTGGTTCATGGAGTCATACCCAATGACTGGTGTAGCAGCACCATAGTCAACTGCTA
>NC_069003.1:29743813-29744001 GCF_001194135.2 Octopus bimaculoides
CGCTCGAAATGGTGTCTTTTATGTGCCACCCGCACAAGAGCCAGTCCAAGCCCAACTAATTAAGGAGAGAGTTAGTCTGGATGCGATGCAGTTTGGTTTTGTGCAAGGAAGAAGCACCGCCTGCATTTAACTCCATTGATACATCGCTAACCACTACACACATTTTTTTCTCTCCTTGTTTCTTTCTG
>NC_069003.1:29744082-29744796 GCF_001194135.2 Octopus bimaculoides
GTTATACTAATACATCTGTTTGTTTTCTACAACACCTGTCTTCGTCTTTTGTGAATTCTCCCTATATATATATATATAAATCTAGATAGATATATACACACAATTGGTTTCTTTGAGTTTCTGTTTACCAAATCCATTCACAAGGCTTTGGCCATCTCAGGAATATGGTGGAAAACACTTGCGCAAACTGTCACACGGTGGAATGGAACCTTGAAGCAAATTTCCTACCACACAGCCTTGCCTGATCCTTTGTGAACAGAACATTCACCTCCCTACCTTGCTACTTACAAACCGTTGTATCGCTACAGAAAAGAAATAATGTTAATGCATCCTGCATCACAATGACCTATATATTGTGGTGCTGATGTCATTATACAAATTAGAAGTGCAAATGTGACAAGTGAAGCTGATTAAAACAATTATTGGGAGCAGCAAATTGTTCTTGTGTTACACTATTGATTCTGCCATTAGACAAAAACTGATTAATAGTCTTTCGTACTGACACAATTCTCTACAGAGGAATAGATATAAATCATTGATCTCAGAGCTCTATCAATGAACCATTGATCTCATAGTTCTTGTAGTGACTCCTTCAGCCACTCTGTTGTTGATAAACTGAGTCATATGCTTTCTCAGAATACAAATACAAATGCATTAGGTTAGTGAGTAGGTTCCAGTTCACCGCCTGCTGTCAGGATAAAACAGAACGGTGGG
>NC_069003.1:29744806-29745740 GCF_001194135.2 Octopus bimaculoides
GGGGGGGGGGGGATAAGAATGAGAGAATAAGTATGAAATGGAGCAAGACTGAAGGAGTTGTGCTGCAGCTGAAAGAAATCTATCCTATCTGTCTGTCTCTCTCTTGATTGATCGACCGATCCATTCATCTATGTATCACCAGCATATAACATCTGTTTTCCATGCTGGCATGGGTTGGATGGTTTGACTGGAGCTAGTCAGCCAGAGAGCCGCACTAGACTCTGGTCATCTGTCTTAGCTCGGTGTCTACGGCTGGATGCTCTTCCTATCACCAACCACTTTACAGAGTGCATTGAGTGCTTTCATGTGGCACCAGCACAGATATCTTTTATGTAACACTGACATGAGTGCCTTTTATGTATTACTGGCACTGGCCATGATTATGGTTCACTTAGCTTGATGTGTCTTCTCAAGCACTGCAAATTACCTCTGTGAGGCTCAACAGCTGAAGATGTTTCACCACCACATCCCACATCTTCCGGTGTCAACCCCTTCCACAGGTTCCCTCCATAATTAGAGACCGATTGTTAAACAGCTATCTTCATCCATACATATCACATGACCATACCAGTGCAACCTTTTCTCTTGCATATTATATCTTATGCCTCTTATACCCAACTTTTCTCTTAAAACACTCACACTCTGCTGCACATGCACATTGACATTGCATACACAGCAGAGCATTCATTTCTTTCAAGCCTTTGCATGTCCCCTGTAGTTGCAGCCTATGTTTCACTGCTATGTAGTATGGCTGTTTGTACACTGGCATCATAAAATCTGAAATCTGCCTTTCATTCTAAGAGAGAAGTCTTTTGTTACCAACAATAGTAGAAGCTCTCTGAATTTTACCCAGCTTGTTCTTATTCTGCTGGTTTGCTTGCTTATCATCGCTCAACTCATGGACACAAGCAACGATTTCTTTACCGAATCGTTA
>NC_069003.1:29745771-29745947 GCF_001194135.2 Octopus bimaculoides
TATGAAGCAGTGTAAGGAATGGCTTAGCCCCAGTAAACAAGCGACACTGCGAGTGAAACGAGATCTTCATCCGCATAAAATGATGTGCATATAGTGGGACTGGGAAGGGATTATCCATTACGATTTGCTTGAATGGAACCAAACGGTCAACACGGAACTCTATGTTCAACAGATGG
>NC_069003.1:29745957-29746059 GCF_001194135.2 Octopus bimaculoides
TCAACGCGGCTATTCAAGAGAAAAGACCTAATCGGCAGCATGGAGTTCTTTTGCTTCATGTTTTCCATGCTGGCATGGGTTGGATGGTTCTATCCAATTATA
>NC_069003.1:29746069-29748122 GCF_001194135.2 Octopus bimaculoides
CTTCATGTTTTCCATGCTGGCATGGGTTGGATGGTTCTATCCAATTATATGAATGAACTTTCATCTGTTGTCATCAATGATGACCAGAGATATCACACGGGAGAAAGAAGATGGGTCAAGATGTGGCCGATCAGTCAAATGCATGTTCAGAAAACTCTGCTGCAGTTCAAGCACCGGTGGTCTGCTAAGACTGAAGCCAAGAAGTTGGCTCTGGACTTGCACAGCTCACATTTTCTTTGTGCTCCTGTGATCCCGTTATGTTCATAGGAGGTGGTACCTATGTTGGTAAAGCTTTGCCAGGCAGAGTGGTCCTGTTTGCAATTTCTCAAGAATCAGGGTTGATTCCAAAGCACTTCAGTGAGGCTTTGAGTGCATCTTTGAAGTACTTTTTCTGCCCATATCGTGTGCACTTGCCCTCTGCCAGTTCACAGTTAAAACAGTCTCTTGAAAAGCCATGTGTCAGGCAGTCAAACAAGGTGGCTTGCCCACCACCTGACCTATGCTCTCCTCAGCACTGTATAAATGCTTGGCAGATCAGCACAAGAAAGGACCTGCCTAGCTGAGACTTTTGTCTTGCTAGGTGATGATTTCCAACAGCTTTCTCAGGCAGTTCAGTTTAGGCTTTTTGCATGGCATTCATAAGCTATCCAAGTTTCACAGGCATTCAGTTATGGGTGTGAAAATGCTGAAAGTACAACACAGAACCAGACAAAAACATGAAACATTCTTTATTAGATAACAAAACAAAACTACTGTTCACTTTACATAACATTGTTTTCTGTGTTATTTTGTTTTTTAGGTGGGGGATGAGGTGGATCAGATTCAGTTTTGATTTTTTTACTCTTTTTTTTTTTCTATTTTTACTTCTCATTTGCTTTTTCATTTTTTTTTTTTTTACAAACAGAGGGCAGTGGGTACATCAGAATTTCAATAAGAAAGGGGTGATTATAGGAGAAGAAAAGAGGACACGATGATGGCACCTAATAATTCTCTTCTTTGTTGGGTTTTCGTCTTTTAGGTGGGTGTTGAAAAGGTAAATCATAAAAAGAATTAGGGAACCACAGGTAGCAGATGCACACGTTCTTGCATCCTACACTGCACGCTGCAAGCGCCCTGCTCCTCGTTAGAGTCTCATTACTATTTTCGTCTCTGTTGAAACGTCTAATGATGTGAACCGAAGCTACGACCTCAGTCAATCCATCTCAACTCCACTCCACTTCAACTCTGCTGTCAACATAAAGAAGGGGAAAAAAAAAAACTGGGGTTGTTTTGTTGTTAATTGAGAGTTAATAAACGAAACTTGGTGACTGGTGGTGATGGTAGTGGAAGAGGAGAACACAACTACAACAAAAACAACAACAACATCAGCAGTTTCGCTTTCATACATAATAAACAAGATCGACAAACTTGTCTATCGTTGATTTCAAATTTTGGCACAAGGCCGGCAATTTTAGAGGAGGGGGGACAAATCGATTACATCAACCCCAGTGCTGAACTGGTACTTATTTTATTGACTCCCAAAAGATGATAGAAAAAGTTGACCTCGGTGGAATTTGAACTCACAACGTAAAGACGGGTGAAATGCCAATAAGAATTCTGCCCGGTGTGCTAATGATTTTGCCAGCTTGCTGCCTTATATTTCTCTATTATTGCTGGTACATTTTTGTTTTCTCGAATAAATTAGTCTGTCTAGATGTAATAATTCCTTTGAATATAGAGGCACAAGGCCAACTAGTGATTATCATAATTAATAACAAAAAGACAGTAAGCTGGCTTAGTGACATTTATCTGGCTTTATGTACATATTCAGCAGAGGTTGACTTTGCCATTCGTCCTTTAAGATTGTTTAAATAGAGAGATAAAATAAAATAAAATAAAATAAATAATCCTTTTCTATTAAGGACACAAAGCCTGGAATTTGGCAGGAAGGGGCTAGTCAGTTACATCAACCCCAGTGTTTCACTGGTACTTAATTCATCGACCCCCCAAAAGGATGAAAGGCAAAGTTGACCTCGGCGGATTTTGAACTCAGAACATAAAGACAGACGAAATG
>NC_069003.1:29748142-29748252 GCF_001194135.2 Octopus bimaculoides
CATGCTAATGATTCTGCCAGCTCACCACCTTAATAATAATAATAATAATAGATAGCGAGATGAGTTACTTCAGTCCTTTATATAAACTAATAATAATAATAATAATAATA
>NC_069003.1:29748262-29748683 GCF_001194135.2 Octopus bimaculoides
AGTTACTTCAGTCCTTTATATAAACTAATAATAATAATAATAATAATAATTGTTTTCGATTTAGGAATAAGAACAGCAATTTTGAAAGGATGGGGGATTCAGTCAAGTTGATCAAGTCAAAATTTGAACTCAGAAACTAAATATCACATTCTTGCCTGGCAATCTGAACAAAAGAGTTCAAGCCATGACCATCCCAACTTTCTTCAGATACGCTGTATCCAGGGCTCTCTGTGTGAGTAATGTATGTGGCTTATACTGTGTATTGTGATCTGTGTATGTAATATACAGTTTATATTATACCCAATGTAGTCTTAAGGCCCAGAGAGAACTCATGGGTGTATGGGGCCAGTTCTGACCTCTGTATGTTGTAGTTGCAGTTAAATATATTGAATTGGCCCCTGTACATTAATTTATCAGGGGT
>NC_069003.1:29748736-29749110 GCF_001194135.2 Octopus bimaculoides
TACACACATGGTTGTGCTGTATAATGTTTGGTTGCTCTGTAGCATGTGTAGAGTGTGGTATGGCTCTAATAATAATCTTGTGTATGATTGCTGCTTTTATGTAAATGTATGAGGTGTGGTATACATATACATATGTATATTCTGCCCCCATTTCCCTAAGCTCCCCTTAGATATGTGATCCCTAGAGAATGTTTGATGAAAGGTAATGAGAAAAAGAGAGACAGGAAGGGGGAGGACTATCTCTATTTAACTTTGGTAAATGTAAAGGTAATACCATGAAGAAAAAGAACACACATGTACACACACACACACACATAATTCAACCATGAGCATACATATACAGATTCACGCAGCACGTACACTCATTGGTAGGC
>NC_069003.1:29749120-29749639 GCF_001194135.2 Octopus bimaculoides
ATGAGCATACATATACAGATTCACGCAGCACGTACACTCATTGGTAGGCATGCATAAACTTAATAGATTCACATGTATAGATATTCACAGGTGGCATCTCACACATGCACTACCATGCATACACACACGCACACATCAGTAAAAACGAAGAGGTACACATGTTCACCAGCTCCTAGCCCCCCACACCCCTCGCCACCAAATCACTGGTTCATTGCTTGGAGGAAACAATGAAAAAGAGACGCAAAGCAGATCAGTAGACATAGAGGTCTGGAATCTGCATAGAGAAGACAGCAACTGCAGGATCGGGTGAACTGAGATTGGTGGTGGATGATGGACTTTCAGGTGGATTAGACACAAGATCCAGGATTTCGTTAAGCTTGTTGTGGAACTGGTTGGACTGCAAAAGAAAGAAAGAACGAAAAAGAGAGGGTGTGAGTCAAGTCGAGACAGATATGGGACAAGCGAGGGTGAGTGAAGTAAGAGTAGTTTGAAAAGAAATTGAGAGAGAGTGGCTGTGTG
>NC_069003.1:29750163-29750361 GCF_001194135.2 Octopus bimaculoides
ATATATATATATATATATATTATCAGTTATAATGTATATATGTATGAATGGCTTCAGTGACACACACTCACATGCACGCAGATTGTTTTAATCGATTTTCTCTTTAAGCACTTTGCCCTACGGCGAAGCACTTTGCCCTACGGCGAATCACTTTGCCCTACGGCGAAGCACTTTCCCATACGGCGAAGCACTTTCCCA
>NC_069003.1:29750448-29750608 GCF_001194135.2 Octopus bimaculoides
AGCACTTTCCCATACGGCGAAGCACTTTCCCATACGGCGAAGCACGTTCCAATCTATGCACCCGTCTCCGCATGTGTGCCATTTTTCACACGAATCCACCCAGCCGTTAAGCCGTGAACCTCAAGACAAGAAAGAATACAACAGTCAGCCAACTTCAATT
>NC_069003.1:29750618-29750724 GCF_001194135.2 Octopus bimaculoides
GACAAGAAAGAATACAACAGTCAGCCAACTTCAATTTATATTATAGATATATATACATATGTATCCATGAGGACATGCTCACCAGTTGAGCACTGGTATTCATGCA
>NC_069003.1:29757575-29757754 GCF_001194135.2 Octopus bimaculoides
GGAAATATGCAGTACGTGAGAAGACCCGGCAAGGCAAGTGAGAGTATAATGTATGAGCCAGCTCACTAATCTGTATCTTTACTTCATTGGACACTAAAAAATCCCTGCTTGCAAAGACCTGTTGAGGCAAATGAATTTCGAATTTGAAATTTGAATATGAAATCGAAATCGAACCGAAT
>NC_069003.1:29758973-29759164 GCF_001194135.2 Octopus bimaculoides
GAGAGTAAAAGAGAGAGTAAAAGAGAGAGTAAAAGAGAGAGTAAAAGAGAAAGAGTGAGAGTAAGCAGAGGACTGGGCAGTGCACTGCATCCTTGAACAAAACATCAATTTCACATTGCTCTAGTTATGAGTTCCAGCAATAATTGGGGAGTTAACCCTGTGATAGACTGGCTTCCCATCCAGGGTGAGTG
>NC_069003.1:29759174-29759670 GCF_001194135.2 Octopus bimaculoides
ATTGGGGAGTTAACCCTGTGATAGACTGGCTTCCCATCCAGGGTGAGTGTAGTAATCTCAATCATGCATAATGCCATGGAAACCAAGTTAAGCCTTAGCCTTATGAGTCTTAAGGGTCATGAAAAAAGTGAGAGCTATGTAGCGGTATATAGCAAGAGGGGGTGGAGAGGGGTAGTCAAGTAAACTCAATCCGATTTTCACAAGTGCTGAAACTGCTTTATACTTGCAGTGTATCCCAGCAGGCTATTTGATGCATCTGCTATTTTTGCGAGTTTGTGCGCAGCATACCAATTGTGGGAACCTCTACCTAGTCATTCAGTCTGCTAGAAAAAGCAGCCAGATCTTCCTCAAACTTCACGTTGCTACTTTAATATCATTGTTGACACTATTGTTGTTTGTCCAGACAAATAATGACAACAGCAATGACGATGATGAAGATATCTATATTCTATTTTTACTCTTTTACTTGTTTCAGTCATTTGACTGCGGCCATGCT
>NC_069003.1:29759680-29759822 GCF_001194135.2 Octopus bimaculoides
TACTCTTTTACTTGTTTCAGTCATTTGACTGCGGCCATGCTGGAGCAGTACTTTTAGTCGAGCAAATCGACCCCGGGAATTATTCTTTGGAGGCCTAGTACTTATTCCATTGGTCTCTTTTGCCAAACCGCTAAGTTACAGG
>NC_069003.1:29760312-29760664 GCF_001194135.2 Octopus bimaculoides
TATTGTTGATAATTGATTACAATGATGATGAAGATATTAAAAATGACAAATGTAATCACAAGATTAAGAATGGTAACAAGGCTAAAGGTGATGACTACAAAAGATGGAAAGAAGATGCTGATGTGGGGCAAAAGTGGTAAACCTACCTTGGCTTCAGACCTGGCCATTATTTCCTCAAATGGTGCATCTCTGAAACTTGTAAAGATTTGCAGCCTTTTCTTTTCTTCTTCATCTTTATTCACTGTTTCTTCTTCATCTAATAAAAACAAAATGAAAAAGAAAACAAAATCAATGAAAACACTCATCTGTGACTGAGTTGTCAAAATGGTTATAACCGAAACAAAGGCAGTGT
>NC_069003.1:29760680-29760876 GCF_001194135.2 Octopus bimaculoides
TTTTTTTTTTTTTTTTCAACAGAAATATGGTAACAAAAGGCAAAAAAAATCTAGATTCAGTTAAAACCTTCCCAGGAGTGGCTGTGTGGTAAGTAAAGAGTAAGTAAAGAGTAAGGTGTGCTAGATTGGATCTGAGTAGCCTGAATGTAAAACAGGAAAAAATATGTGGGTCAGGTGTGGCTTGTTTGATAGGCTT
>NC_069003.1:29761127-29761487 GCF_001194135.2 Octopus bimaculoides
TAAAACAGGAAAAAATATGTGGGTCAGGTGTGGCTTGTTTGATAGGCTTAAATTGTTAAAAATTGCTTATTGGAACATTCTGTTTATTCCAGGATGAAACATAATCTAGGACATACAATCCACAGCAATATTTTCTTTGCATAAAGCAGTAAGTTGGTAGATTCATTCGTCTGTCTTTATGTTCTGAGTTGAAATTCCACTGAGGTCAACAGGTCAATTTGGCCTTTCGTCTTTCCAAGGTCTGTAAAATAAGCACCAGTTGAGTGCTGGGGAGGGGTCAATGTAATCGACTTAGTTACATCCCCCACAATTTGAAAACAATATTTACTATCATCATCATCATCGTCGTCGTTTAACGTC
>NC_069003.1:29761749-29762064 GCF_001194135.2 Octopus bimaculoides
ATTTAGTTATCCATAGTCCGATGATATTTCGGAATACAATTCCCTCTTCAAACCTTCTTAGATGGAGTCTCTGCTATAAACTGTTTACTAACGGCTTTTCTTCCACCCCCTCCCACCCCCCGTTTTATGAGTTGCATATACCAACCCCAAGATAACAATGTACAGCCAATATCAAATAAAGGAACTCACTGAGCATTTTCTTGAGTGCATCGAACGTGACATCATCGACTTTCTGGAAACAGAAACAAATACACTTAGTTACAGATAAACAATCGTATATTTAGCTACAACATACAGAAGTGTAATACACTGCAG
>NC_069003.1:29762164-29767455 GCF_001194135.2 Octopus bimaculoides
GCTTGAGAAAATTAACTAAATTAGCATAGAATAATGGTTTCATATTTTTTTTTAATAATTAAGATTTAAACTATTAATATATTACAAAAAAAAAAGACAGGGTATGGGTTGAGGAGAGATTTGACTTCTATTTCTAGCAGGTCGAATGACTATGAAGGGGCTCCCACATTTTTATTTTTTTATTTGCTTCTACCAAACTTACCTTTGGTACTGTAGGTGATCCATTAGTGCTATCAAAATCCAGGTTCACCGAATGGATATCACTTGTGCTGTGTGTCATATCACTGGTGTCACCTGAAAAATGAATACAACAATTGCATGATATGTACATCAATCTAAGCATTATAGTCAGGAACTAGTTTTTGACTGATTTAAATAGTGATTGCTACACGATTCTCTTTGTAAGCAGATGGGTGACAGAAGCTTGTCCTCTGAAGAGTGGCCAACCAGCCATGAAACAAGTCAGAGCAATCTTTTAATATTTTTTTTTTTTAATTTGTTTTTGCATATGAAGAGAATGAAAGAGTAGTGAGCTGGCAGAATGGTTAGCACGCTGGGCAAAATGCTTCAGCAGCATTTCATCTGCCGTTATGTTCTGAGTTCAAATTCTGCCAAGTTGACTTTGCTGTTACCAGCCCTCATCTGTTTGCAAGTACCAGTGCATAACTGGTACTTATTTCACTGACTTTGAAAGGATGACAGGCAAACACATTACTCTTGGACTTCTAACCAGGCCTTTTGCAATACTCTTAAAGCCAGGAACTTTTCAGTACCCCTCCCTCTTCATGTGTGTGTGTGTGTGTGTGTATGTATGTATGCAAACCTGGTTCAGCTCTCTGGCTTAACAGTTCCAGTCAAACCATCTAATCCTGTACCGGTATGGAAAGCGAATGTTAAATGATGATATATGTATATGCATAAAGGAAGGAGAAATAAAAGTAGCATGAGAAAGTGCAGAGCAAATGGGTGAAAAATGAGAGAGAAGAAAAAAAGAGCATCTACGAACCTATACCAAGAGGTCTCAGACTGAAAGGAACATCCAAACCAGCAGTATCATGACCACTGTTCTGTAAGCTCTCAGCTATGGCTTTCTGGGAGAACAACCAGTTCTCTCGGAGTGTGAAATCAATCGGATAACTGTTGAGAGAGAGAGAGAGAGACAGAAATGAGATAAAACATACACAGACTTCTCGAGAGTGAATAACTAGCATCGATTTTGGAAGATTTATTACTAGAAAAAAAAAATTCTATCATTTGTGCTGTACTTGAAAAGACCGGTCAAGCCAAGTGAAATCATAGTTGTGGTCAATGCTGTAAGATCGTAGTCTGGCCAATGCCAGAAGTGAGATTGTAGTCACGGCTGATGCCAGTGCTATCTGACTGGCATGTAAAAATTACCATTTGAGCACTGAGCCTCATAGAGGCAGTAACAGGTGGCCGAGACCTTTGGCAATATACCATGCTTGTGTAGACCTGTCAAGCCAAATGAGATCGTAGTCATGGCCAATGCTGGCAGGTGAGATTGTAGTTGTGGCCGATGCCAGTGTCACATAACTGGTATGTAAAAAGCGCCCTTCAAATGTTGGGTGATACACTGTGCTTGAGGAGACCTGTCGAGCCAAGTGAAATCATAGTTGTGGTCAATGCCAGTACTGTCAGACAGGCACCCATTCCAGTGGCACGTAAAAAGCATCATTCAAGTGTTGGGCCTCAGAGAGGCAGTGCCAGGTGACCAAAACTTTTGGTGATACACCGTGCTTCTGTAGACCTGTCATGCCAAGTGAGTCAGCAACTGACTCAGAACAATATTGTATGTATGCATGAGCTTTTCTCAATGAGAACATCACAAATCAGTTCACCTTAAAGTGCTTTCTGTACCAAATTACAGATATACTATTTATTATTACCAGGAATGTGATGAACATGAAAAATAATCTATCGTAAACTTGATAATAATGTTGCTGTAGTTCACAATGGGAATTTAAAAATTGATAAACATAATAGCAAGAAATAAAGAAGGAATGAAAATGTGTCATTTTGCTAACCTGCTAGGCTTGTTTTTACGATTGAAGGCAAACTCTGGCAGCAGGAATGAGGCTTCCTGTGATCGGGATTCAAGCACCTGGGAAAGAGAACACACACATAAATAAATAAATAAATAAATATATATATTTAAGCAAGTTGAATATTTTGGTCAGATATGGCCAGTTTGAATACTCAAGGGTTAAGCAATCATTTTGGCCAAAGATCTGATGAGTGGAGGCTGACTCGCAGCCAAAAAGCATGAGAAAAAAAACCGAAAACACCAAGAATTTATCCTTTACCTGGTTGACATGTTCTGAGAATGCAGGAATGGACATCAAATGACATAGCAGATTTAAGTAAGCAGCCAACAGACCATGAATGGCACACTTGTGGGTGATCGGAAGGTGGTTGTTCGTGCACACCATGTGCTGAAATAAATAATTAAATATATAAATAATTAGATCAATAAATAAGCATGGGAAAGTAGACATTAAACTGATGATGATGGTGATGATAATGAAATAAAAATATAAACAATAATAATGGTTTCAAATTTTGGCACAAGGACAGTAAGTTTGGAGGAAGGGGCAATTTGATTACATCAACCCCCAGTGCTTGACTGGTATTTATTTTATTGACCCTGAAAGGATGAAAGGCAAAGTCGACCTCTGTGCAGTTTGAACTCAGAACATGAAGATGGATAAAATACCAATAAGCATATACTCTTTTAGTCTTATTTGTTTCAGTCATTTGACTGTGGCCATGCTGGAGCACCGCCTTTAGGACTAAAGGCAAAGTTGACCTCAACAGAATTTGAACTCAGAATGTAGTGGCAGACAAACTACTACCAAGCATTTCGCCCGACCTGCTAACAATTCTGCCAGCTTATCACTTTCTATAGTAAAAAACAAAAACTGAGAATATCTGTGTGTGTGCAACACCAAAACTCGAGAACTACCCAACCGATTTCATTCAAATTTTACACATGCCTTACATAGGGCCCATGGAGTGTCATGGTCCCCCAAAAAATTATCGACTTCTTGCCTAATGCAAGCCTGGAGCATTTTCTTACCTCTTACATTTCTTATCTCTTATCTTTCAGCATTGTGTCAAAAGTGAAACAATAACATCTCCATACTTTCAGTTTAATACTTGCATTATTAATACTGAAACTATTATATCACATATATACATGCATACACACACACACACACACACACATATATGCATACATATATGTATACATATATCTATAAAAAAATTTATATATATAAACACTGATCACAGAACAAACATCAAATTCAAGTCAACGATTTTATATATAACACAATACTTCCAAACATTTGATCATATATAAACATTACCATGGCTCTTAAACATATAAAAAAAATATACATATACATATATAAATTTGTTGACTCAATTTTTTTTGTCTGTTTCAATTACATTTGAGCATTTCATTTTTGCAGTCCTATAAACTCTTTTGTTTCCATAGAAATAGACAATACTTACTTCTTGCTGTGTGTGTATATATATATATGTATATATATTGATAGGAAGGACAACAAAAGAAAGAAAGAGACCTCGATATTATGTAAATAGAGGAATTTATCTGCAAAAATATATGACAGTTATTCGGTAGTCATGATAAAACTCCGAGTTTCGGATTCCGGGGTGGAAGCCCACGCCAACATTTCTTCAGTTATCCAGCCATTGAAAATGGAATTTTCACAGGAATTTCCAATGGCCGGATAACTGAAGAGATGTTGGTGTGGGCTTCCACCCCGGCATCCGAAACTCAGAGTTTTATCATGACTACCGAATAAGTGTCATATATTTTTACAGATTATATATATATACATATATATATACTAGCAGCTAAGCCCGGTTTCACCCAGTCTCTTTGGATGATGTGGCTGGGATCGTTTTCGGTTAGGCATAATCTATAACAGCGTTTCTCAACCTTATCATTTCGGGTCCCCTGTTTCGATTGGAGCCTCCAGCTGTATGAAAATCTCCTGACTCCCCACCCCCTAGTCAGACAACAGTTTCAGGAGTTGTGAAGAACGAATTTGTACGTAGTCTGTTTCTCAGAGCTATTCTCTTGGACCTCTGTCTAATCATTAAAACATTGGGCGATCTTTCGATATGGGAACACAAGACTGTCACTTACAAACTACGTGTGTTTATATAGATTTTTGAAAATGATCATCAGTTTACTCTTTTACTCTTTTACTTGTTTCAGTCTTTTGACTGTGGCCATGCTGGAGCACCGCCTTTAGTCGAGAAAATCGACCCCAGGACTTATTCTTTGGAAACCTAGTACTTATTCTATCGGTCTCTTTTGCCGAACCGCTAAGTTACGGGTTGGTAAGCAAGCTACTTACCACACAGCCACTCCTATAAAAAATTTTTATTATTTTAAGATGAGGTTGGGTGGGAAGGGGATCTTTTGAAGTTAGTGTGAAAATGAAAGAGACAGAGAGAGCGTGATTGTATGAGTGAAGTTCTTTTGAAGTCTGCACGAAGCAGAAGAATTGATGTGCATTCATGCATGAGGGTGTGTGCGTGTGTGTTTGATGAGGTTTGCAAGACAATGTGTGGTGTGTATGTGAATTGCTTTTGTCAGTGTATGAAAAGACAAAGGGAGTAATGTTGCTGGTGTGTGTGTGTATGTGAGAGAGAGAAAGAGAGAGAGAGAGAGAGAGAGAGAGAGATAAAGAGAGAGAGAGAGAAAGAGACAGACAAAAAGAGAGAAAGGAAGAGAGAGAGACGTAACTGAAATTTTTTATTCAGTTTGTAGTGAATGAATGTGTGAGTGATTGACAGAGAGAGAGAGGGAGGGAGGGAGAGGGAGAGAGGGAGGGAGAGTGAGAGAGAGGGAGAGAAGTTATGTATGTAGGTATGAATGAATGGCTTCATACATACATACATATATATATAACACACATGCACACACACCTCTCACATACACAATAGTCACTCATATACATAACACATACGCACGAAAACATACACAATATACACATACACACACGCGCACACGGAAACACATACAGACACACAAACACACACACACCCGTACCTAACACTCACAATCCCACACACACACGCACATCCACACATATACACACACACTTCTCACCAACACTACATACTCACACAGACACGCATACAATCATACACACATGGGCATAAACAACACGCATATACAATAGCAAACGCACGCACACACACGTACACAGCAACGCACATACACACAACAT
>NC_069003.1:29767851-29768779 GCF_001194135.2 Octopus bimaculoides
GTTCTGTTATCACACACACACTCGCAGACTTTCGCAAACGCACAGATTCATCTCCCTTTTTCACTCTCCTATCTTAGAAAGAACTTTTCCCCCACCACCTCCTCTTCCGGTCTTTTCATCATGTAACCTCGTGGGCATCGGTACCATTTTCCTCTTTCTCCGTTCTTCCATTCTCCGAACTTTCCATCTTTCCGACGAAGGGCTACGCCCGAAACATCATACACTCTCTCTTTCCTTTCCTGAGCGTCCAATAATACTATCCATATCACGTCCTCACTTTGTTGTTTTTTTGTTTTTTTGTTATTGTTTTTTTTAACTATATATATATATATATATATAAATCTATATATATGAACATTGATCACAGAACAAACGTCAAATTCAAACCAACGACTTTATATATAACACCATGCCTCCAAACATTTGATCATATACAAATGTTACTATAGTTCTTAAACATATAAACACACACGCACGCATTCAGGTTGTTATGTATGTATGTATGTATGTATAAATGTATGTATCTATGTATGGCCAAGAGAGAGTTAACTGAAATTGATGGCCTACTTAGAATTGCAGATCTACGACAAATCCAAAACTAGATATGGCCTGTCTTTCCACCAATACCTGTTGAAGAATTGGAAACGTTACTTGGATGATTGCCTCATCCTATGGTCCCACACACTCGACCAACTCTTTGACTTCAAAACCCTAATTAACAGTGTCAACAACCATTTCCAATTTACAATGGAATACAGTCAAGACCAACTTCCTTTTCTTGACATTCTCATTATAAAAATGGGTACCAGCATTGAGACTGATATTCATTACAAACCGACTGATTCCAAGCAATACCTTCTGTTCACCTCCAATCACCCAAACCATACAAAGACAAACATTCCCTTCAACCTTGCGAGAAGAACTTGCA
>NC_069003.1:29769357-29777536 GCF_001194135.2 Octopus bimaculoides
GTGTTAAGCAGGAAATGTGGTGTCAACTACTATTGAACTACAAAAGCTCAAAGACAATATAATGTATGGGTATATTTATTTTTTTATATATTATTGTTTTATATATTATTTTCTTCATTTTGTACTTCTTTGTAAAAAAACATTTTCATTCTCCTTCTTCTTGATAATTTGCTTTTTCGCAATGAAAACCGGTTAGAAGAAATCTTTATTAAAATATGCTTCCAGTTCAGCATTCTGGCTTTTTTCCATTTTCCTATTATTTCTCCACGTGCGGTTAACACAACCCCACTATTTACTGACTTATATATATATATATATATATATATATACATGTACTCTTTACTCTTTTACTTGTTTCAGTCATTTGACTGCGGCCATGCTGGAGCACTCCTTTTAGTTGAGAAAATCAACTTTTCCGAAAATCTGCTCATCCATTAGATTGCCCATGGGCAGTTATTTGTGGTTTAAAAGTTGAAACAGAGCGAGTGTTCTTGTTTGCATTTTGTTTAGACGTTCATTTGCTCTACATGTGTAGATAAATTCAAAGGATTTTTATTCCCAATAATGGAGTCAAAAGAAAAATATCAAAACATGTTCGACTATCATATACCATTAGTGAAAAATTGATTGCTATTAAACACATTCTAACAATTTACCTGCTGTGTCAAGAGACTTAGCTATTGATAGAAAACGATTGAGAGAATGGTGCACAAAAGAAACTTGAGTTAATCAATATGCCAGACGAGAGTAGGCACAGATCAATTGGTGGGGGTAGAGGACCAGCACATAGAGATCTAGAGACTGAACTCTTACAGTGGATTGTTGTTCAGCATGCAAACAATATAATTTTGAATTATCGCCATTTATGGGAATATACTTTTGAATTTGTAAAAAGGTTTAGAATTGAAATAAACAGCTTTAGATGTTCTGATAAATGGATTTTCTATTTCATGAAAAGGAATAAACTGACTGTGAGAAAGATTACACATGTTGGTCAAGCGGACAATAAAACACTTGGAGAAAAGGCACAAATCGCCAGTGACTATCATCATCATCGTTTAACGTCCGCTTTCCATGCTAGCATGGGTTGGACGATTTGACAGAGGACTGGTGAAACCAGATGGCTACACCAGGCTCCAATCTGATCTGGCAGAGTTTCTTCAGCTGGATGCCCTTCCTAACGCCAACCACTCAGAGAGTGTAGTGGGTGCTTTTACGTGTCACCCGCACGGAGGCCAGTCAGGCGGTACTGGCCCAGTATTAGCAGCAGATAAGGATACTGACCAGATCTATAATGTGAATGAAACACTTGTATACATTGACAACTTTGCTCGCCACTGTGGTGCTACCAAAGCTCGTTTTACTGCTGTGTTGTGTGTTAATGCTGCTGGAAAGGTGTTGAAAACAATGATTATCCTTAAAGGGTTGAAAAACGTGCCTAAAATCAAGGTCCCAAAGACTATTTACTTAACAGTCTCCAACAAGGGATCAATCACATATGAACTCATGCTGCTGTGTGCTGACAAAGTGTTTGGGTAGAGCTATTCCATGCTCAAAATTTAGTGCTATTCATGGATGAATGTTCAGTGCACAAGAAAACAGAACTCCTAGAAGTGTTCAAACGTAGGAATACAACTCTCAAACTTATACCTCCTAACACAACATCTTACTTTCAACCGTTAGACGTATCAATTATTGATCCTTGAGGTAAATGTGCCAGATGCACATAATGACAAAATTGAAGAAGAAAATGAGATACAAGTAAGTGAAATTAGCTCTGATGTGAATTATGGCCAAGCAACAAATGAAGAAATTCATGATATTTAACTTGAAACTATTCGGTTATTATTCTACCATAAATGCCCAAGGACATCATTTGTTCATATGAAGCTTCTATTCAGGTTTTCAACAGTTTAATTTTCAATATTTCCTAATAGATCCATTGTTAACTTCAGAATATTTTTTAATAAGCTACTTCTTTTAAGCCTACTTCAGTTTCTTTATGTCTATATATCTGATAACTGAAACGATGGAAGTTCAATGGAATTGTATAAAATAAATATGGTTTTTGAGAATATCCTTGATTTTCTTAGGTGAAATATTTTACTTCCATATAACCGACCATGGGCGCCTATTATAGGTAGGCAGTTGTTTAAGCCAAAAAATAGTTTTGTAAAATGGAATTTTCCATTTAACAGCCCTGGACAGATTTTCAGAAAACCCCGAAAGACATGGAATTTTGTAGGAGGGGACTAGTCAATATAATTGACCCCAGTGATCAACTGGTGCTTATTTTATTGACCCTGAGAGGATGAACAGGTAAAGTTAACCTCGGCAGAATTTGAACTCAGATCATAAAGACGGACAAAATGCAGTTAAGTATTTTGCCCAGCTTGCTAACTAACGATGATAATAATAATAATAATAATAATAATAATAATAATAATCCTTTCTACTGTAGACACAAGGACTGAAATTTTAGGGAAGGGAACTAATCAATTACACCGACCCCAGTGCTCGACCTTGTAAGGATGAATGGCAAAGTTGACATTGACAGAATTTGAAACTCAGAACATAAAGACAGACAAAATGCTGCTTAGGCATTTTGCTTGATGTGCTAATGATTCTGCCAGCACACTGCTTAAATAATAATAATATTAATAATGATAACAATAATAATAATCTTTTCTACTACAGCCACAATACCTGGAATTTGGGCGGAGAGGGGGAGAGTCAATTACATCAATCTCCAGTGCTTAACTGGTACTTATGAAATAGCTCTCACCTGGAGTTAAACAAGAACAACAATTAGAAGTCTATTTACCTGTACATCAAGAGCAAGTCTGCAGAGGTCAACAATTATATCACTACTACCAAGCTCAACTAGTATCAGAGCCATGGTGCAGTAAAGGGCCTCAAAGTTCTCCACATGGTTTGAGTTCATTTCAATATTTTCATAGAGGTGATGATAAAAATGGTTGCCATTCTGGAAATATAAAACAGTGAGAGATGCTATATAGAACCGATGGAGTACGCAGGACACAGACTCTCTCTCACTCACTCACACATAATCATCATCTGTTAATGTCAGTTTTCCTTGCTGGTATGGGTTGGACACATGCATTGGACACGGGTTGAACACATGCACTGTAAATGGTGAAAACACTAAGGAAGTCATAGAGGGCTGAGAGAGAGTAAATGTGAGTTTCTCATGCACACACACACTCATTTTGAGTAAAAATAGTGATAACATTAAGAGTATTATATAGAGCTGAGTGAATGGACGATACCCACCTCTCTCTCTCTCTCTCTCTCCAACATACGCACACACATTCAATGTAAGTAAACTTCATAATCATAATGGAAGCACATGGCTTAGTGGTTAAGGTGTTGAACTCAGGATCGTAAGATTGTGGTTTCAATTCTTGGATTGGGCAATGCATTGTTCTTGAGAAGAACACTTCATTCCACATTACCCCAGTCCACTAAGCAGGCATTCCTAAGACAGGTATTCCTGCGACAGACTAGCTTCCTATCTAGCTGGGAATACATGCACCACAGGAACCAGCCTGATGAGTTTATATGACTTGAGAAGGCGTTTTATCTTTTCTGGGATCACATGGCTAAGTGGTTAAGGTGCTGGACTCGTGATCATAAGATTGTGGTTTCGATTCCTGAACCGGGCAAAGCGTTGTGTTCTTCAGCAAAACACATCATTTTGTCATTCCAGTCCACTCTCAGCTGGCAAAAATGAGTAATCCTGCAACAGACCAGCATCCCATCCAGCGGGGAATATGTACACCACAGAATCTGGGTAACTGACCCTATGAGTCTATGCGAGTCAGGAAGGAGTTTTTTTTGTTTTTTTTTTAAATTCACAATCTCCTCTGTCACACTTACCTTCTTCATAAACATGATATCTTGACGTGGGGTGGTTTCAATGGTCAGCTCAGAGAGATCCTTCAACATACTGGACAAATGAAATATTAAAAAATAAAAAAATATAAAAAAAAAAAAACATTATTCTAGAAAGAAATTTTTTTTGGATGAAAAACAATGGCTCGAATCTTGTATATTTAACCCTTTAGCATTTAAACCAGCCAAATCCAGTCAAAATAATCAACCTGCTTTATCTTCAAAAACTGGCTAGATCTGGCCTCTCACACTTACCCTACAATATTATTCTAAAAACAAGCAAGCATATCATTGAAATCTCAAAGCTACAAAGTAATGCATGACTAATTCATGTCAGTGTGAATAAAAAAGCCTTACACCTGACTGAGAAATCAGAGTGGTGAAAGGTTAAGCAACACATTCACTTGAAAGAATGGAAAGAATTTGTCTTGCAAGAAGCAGGAGCTGTTCTTGATGGCTTCAGTGTCATCTAGATGTCATTGCTTATAGGTGACCTTAAGAAAAGCTTCTTGCATGCCCCAGTTTCACGCGGGGGGGGGGGCGTGCCAGTGCCACACAGGTGGCACTTGTACTGTTTCTTAGGGTCACCCTAATACTGACATACACTGGTTGACCGTACAGCCAAATGAACCTTCATAGACGAGAGGTGTACACAGCCATAGGATGTTGCCCCCCCCCCCACACACACACACTGCTCAACTCCCTAAAAGCTGTGTGGGATTGTGATGGTTGATGTGAAAGAGTTGAGAAACCCTGAACAACCTCACTTGTAAAGTGTGATCTGAGGGAGATTTAACTGCTATTTCTAAAGGTAATATGAAACAGCAAAAGCTCCCGGTTTGGTTTGAGTACAAGCAGTGTTTGGCAGCAGTAGTAGTAATAGTGATGACAGCAGTGTTGGTAATAATATTAATCATAGTGGTGGTGTATGGGACTATATTCGGAGTAGCAGCAGCAGTGGTAGTAGCAGTAGCAGCAGCAGTGGTAGTGATAGTAGTAGTGCCAGCAGCAGAAGCAGTAGTGTTGAAGGAAGGAATGAATAAAGGTAGATGGACAAGAAGGATACTCACCAGACGTTTTTCAGCTTCTGAGTGTTTCCATGGCGATCAATGAGGGTGTGGAGGATGTCTTGCACAATGAGGCGCAAAGCAGGCTCCTCAACCTGTGACATCCTCAACAAGGGGATGAGGAATTCTGGTGGGAAAGCATTCATCATGACAACCGTTTGGTATTTGGTCGCCACCTGAAATAAGCAGAAATAATGCTTTATCGCGATTGCTGTTGATTTAGACCAGGGGTTGGTTCTCAACTGGGGTCCATATAAAATTTCTGTGGTCCACAGATGCAATATAGTAAACGGGGGTCTACAGTAAATTTTCAGGGGTCATGAACAAATTTTGCTCAGACCAGGTGTGCAATAAATTGATTACACCTGCACAACACACAAAATAATTAAGCAATTTTTATATGATTCCTAATAATACTCTTTTTTTCTTTCTTTCTTTTACTCTCTTTTACTTGTTTCAGTCATGTGACAATGTTGCTAATGACAATATAACAGCAACAACGATGGTGAAGATGACAGGTGATGGAGGGGATGATGATAGCAATCAGTGTGGTGGTGGTGGTGGTGATGAGAATGATGATGATGATGATGATGATGATGATAAGCAGGATGTATTACTAACTTACTTTTAATAGAGTCTTCAATAACATGTTCTGTAGTTGAATATCTATTGGCGGAGTCCTGAAAACAGAAAGAAAACATAACCTAAGAGGTAGTTTATACCAAATAAAGAGGATAGAACATAAACTATACAGGGTAAAGAGCCCCTTCGGTGATGAATGACCATCGATGGGATTGCACTTAGAAAGTCCCCTCCCCCAAGGCACAAGTCTGAGAAAAATTGTTTATGGAAGACCAGCAGTCACCCATGCATACCAGCCTCCCCTCTCCATGCCACCAATGCTATCCAAGGGAAAGGCAAAGGGGCCAATACAGCTTGGCACCAGTGACATCACAACTCATTTCTACAGGTGAGCAAACTGGAGCAATGTGAAATAAAGTGTCTTGCTCAAGAACACAGCACATAGCCTAGCCCGGTCAGGGAATTGAACTCACAACCTCATGATTGTAAGCCTAATGCTCTAACCACTGAGCCATGCACCTTCAGAGAGAACATAACATAAGGGATACTTTATACCAAATAAAGAAGACATAGCATAAACTATATAACAGAGTCTAATCATTCACCACTGGAACCCATTAAGTCCATTCACCATTCTTTTATCTCATGAAATTCTACTTTGAAGTAAAAGATTCTGTCTTTGCATCTTTTGCAGAATAAAGGCTGTAACCCAGAGATTGTGTAGTGCTGATACTGTTGATCCAACCACAGAACACAATGACACCTTTTTTAAAGTCTAGCCCTTACTCTATCGATCTCTTATGCCAAACTGCAAAGCTATGGTGATATAAACAAACCAACACTAGATATCAAGCAATGAGCAGGGACAAATATAAACACACACACACACACACACACACACACACACACACATGTATGTCCATGTGTGTGTGTGTGACAGGCTTTTAGTTTCCATCTACCAGACCCACTCATAAAGCTTTGGTTGGCCCAGGACTATTGGAAAAGACACTTGCTCAAGGTGCCATGCATTGGAACTGAACCAGGAACCATGTGGTTGAGAAGAAAACTTGCTATTGCACAACCACACCTGCACCTATGCAAACTTCTTAAAAATTAAACAATTAGGAAATGATCTCCATAAATTGAGATCAATAAAAATTTACATGGGAAATACAATGGGAAAGGAGTTTTATATCTCTTGTAAGTACAGAGATAATTCTGGATGTGCTTCAGTATAATCAGGCCTTTTAAGTGAAGCATAGACAAACATTCAACTGTCATGCCAAAGATCAACACAAAGGTGAATATATTACTTGTATGATAAGGTGATTTGGTGGAGGCGCAATGGCCCAGTGGTTAGGGCAGTGGACTCGCGGTCATAGGATCGCGGTTTTGATTCCCAGACCGGGCGTTGTGAGTGTTTATTGAGCGAAAACACCTAAAAGCTCCACGAGGCTCTGGCAGGGGATGGTGGTGAACCCTGCTGTACTCTTCTACCACGACTTTCTCTCACTCTAACTTCCTGTTTCTGTTGTGCCTATAATTTAAAGGGTCAGCCTTGTCACACTCTGTGTCACGCTGAATATCCCCGAGAACTACGTTAAGGGTACACGTGTCTGTGGAGTGCTCAGCCACTTGCACGGAACCCTCGACGTCGTAAGCGGCAGAGTGCCAACAACAACAACAAGGTGATTTAAATTAATGACACTAGAAAATTTCCCAGGGGTGCTATCTGCAAGAAAAATATATAGTTATGTGCGATAAGAGATATAAAGAGAGATTCACTTACCCATAGTCTTCATGATTGGTTTTCTGAGGTAATTTTCCCAATACAAACATCATGGTATCAATCTTTTGGTAATCAGGCAGGTTGTTGGCAAACTCACCTGCAACAAGAGTGCCAACATTCCGTTTTAAACCATACTGTGATCTCCACTATTAGACTCTTTCTATAACTCTCTGTCTCTCATTCACTGGTCATCTCTCTCTCTCCCTCTCTCACCCTCTGTATGTGTATACACACACACACACACACACATACATACACATTTGTTTTTTTACTTGTTTCAGTCATTTGACTGCGGCCATGCCGGAGCACCATCTTACAAAGTTTTTCAGTCAAAGAAATCAACCCTGGAACTTATTCTATCAGTCTCTTTTGCCGAACCGATAAGTTACGGGAACAAGCACAGACACAAAGACACATACACATACAGACATACGGGTTTCTTTTAGCTTCTGTCTACCAAATCCACCTCCAAGGCTTTAATTAGGCCAGAATTTTATATATATATATATATGTTCATCCTCTAATTCCTTATGTACTTTGTACTTCTATATGTAAACCATGTTGGCAAAATAACATAGTCTGCCATGGACACCTGTGCTTTGGTTCTTTCTTTCTTTTTCTTTTCTTCCTCCCTTTGTCACTTTTGCTATGAATTAAATTAATGAATTCAACGGGATACACCGTCTGCAAGTAGTTGGGTTCAGCATATTATCCTCCATTTTCTAATTGTTACACAAATTTTGGGTAAAACCTCCACTTTTACCCGCTCCCATTGATTGCACCTAGTATAGCACTAGCGGAGCAATAATTGGGTACCCTCCCAGCA
>NC_069003.1:29778844-29779729 GCF_001194135.2 Octopus bimaculoides
TATATATAGGTAAGTGGTAGGTTTGCCTCGATCCTTCAGGGGTAGTCTGAAGCATCCAAGCAACCAGGGGATGTTTAAATCCGGAGGCACTCCTGGGGATCACCTGTATGGGTACAGTCTTGGGAAGAGGGCGTCCAGAGGCAGGTAATATGTTGCTTAAACCGTAGTTTATGTATTTACTTGGAGAATGGAGCAACAAATACAAGAAAAAGCATTTTCGTTGGACTAGATAGCCATTGTTTTATTATGTGGAACTTGTGAAATGAGTCAGTGTGGAAGTTTAGGTTATGTAATGAGTCATTTTGTATATTAAGACATAATATACAAAATGACTCGGAATTTAACTTTTCGTTTCAATATATACTCACACACACTGAAATAAAAACATATGCACATATATACGCACACGCACACACAAAGAGATAGATAGATAGATATAGACACACAAACAATAATAAACAAACAAGAACAGACAGACAGACAGACAGATAAGCACAGAGACATGAAAAAATGCTACGGCATGAAAATATTGATTTATAGGTACACTAGCAGAAATACCCGGCGTTGCCCGTGTTACATGCAATTGAAGAATGAGACTTTTCTGTTATATTTTCTTTAAGGAACTGGAATACCTATGATTCGAATTTCATCAAAATTGCACATGAGGGTTCTTTCCCTCTTTACACACCCTAAAAAAATTTGCGCATATTCCAAAATTCCAGTCCTCTGGAACCTATAAAAAAGATTTTGCTCATGCAAAATGGGGCTCATGGAGCTGAAAAATGTGGGAATGAAGGCCCCTATTGGTGGTGGGTGTGTTAATGTCAACCAGAGAAGTTGAATTGTTGGGAATCTTTTAAACTTGGGTCTTATATGTATTGTTTG
>NC_069003.1:29779754-29783026 GCF_001194135.2 Octopus bimaculoides
AATCAGTCAGCTACCCTAGCCTAGTCGTTACTACTCCCCAATGTAGGATTCCTCACCATACAGGTGACAGGTACAGCTTTAAGATGCATTATGGATCTATAGCAATTGGAAGGGCATGACCCAATTGAAATAACATGTGACGTTTGGAGTAAAGGGAAATGAAAGTGTTGCTTCTGGAGTTTGCAAATGACCACTATATCGATAGGTAACTGGGCAGAAAAAATTCTTTTACTTGTTTCAGTCATTTGACTGCAGCCATGCTGGAGCACCACCTTTACTCGAGCAAATTGACCCCAGGACTTATTCTTTGTAAGCCTAGTATTTATTCTATTGGTCTCTTTTGCCGAACTGCTAGTTTACGGGGACATAAACACACCAGCATCGGTTGTCAAGAGAGAATGGGGGGGACAAGCACAGACACGCAAACATATACACACACATACATATACATATATATATATATATATACATATACACGACGGGCTTCTTTCAGTTTCCATCTACCAAATCCACTCACAAGGCTTTGGTCAGCCGGAGGCTATAGTAGAAGACACTTGCTCAAGGTGCCACGCAGTGGGACTCAACCCGGAACCATGTAGTTGGTAAGCAAGCTACTTACCACACAGCTACTCCTGTGCTTGTATATTCACATATTTAAAAGGGTTCTCGCTTATTTCTGTTGAAACAATGTCTCAAACTGTATCGATTTGTAAAACTATCACAAAAACCTATTATGGATGCTACATTTGTTCTGAGAGTTCAACACACATTTTTTTGTCACCAGCTTACACCAGAGAACTCTTGTATAGACTAGGGACTTCGATCAGCTTTAGACAGGTCAGTGAATATTCAAGGTTTCTATTTACTGTAAACTTTCAATATACATCAACTGGTTCTTATTGATTCAAAAAAGCAGTGCTTCAATATAATTATATTGCCTTCTTATAGTGTAACCTCAGAAACACAAAAACTTGAAATAAAAATGTCTGCTAAACAATTATCACAAAAGGCTTAGAGTTTACGGAGGGTGTATTGATGTAATTCATATTTGTCCACTATTTTACTACTCATTTTGCCTTTGAACTTTTCATAGTTGAATTGACTACAATAGAATTAACTACAATAGAATTAACTACAATAGAATTAACTACAATAGAATTGATATGTGTGAGCATGGAGAGAAGGCTTCGAGCTTCAGGACAGAAATAAGCCTTTAGCATTTAAACCAGGCATATCTGGCCAAAATAGTCTACAGGTTTTATGGTTAAACTGGTCAGGTCCTGCCTCTCACACCTACCCTTCAATGTCATTCACAAAGCGAACAATAACATCATTGAAATCTCAGTGCTGTGATATAATGCATGACTAATTCAAAGCAGTATGAATCGTCGTCATCATCATCATTTAACGTCTGCTTTCCATGCTAGCATGGGTTGGACGATTTGACTGAGGACTGGCGAACCAGATGGCTGCACCAGGCTCCAATCTGATCTGGCAGAGTTTCTACAGCTGGATGCTCTTCCTAACACCAACCAATGCGAGAGTGTAGTGGGTGCTTTTACGTGCCACCAGCACGAGGGCCAGTCAAGCAGTACTGGCAACGGCCACGCTCAAGTGGTGTTTTTTACATGCCACCCACACAGGAGCCAGTCCAGCGGCACTGGCAACGACCTCGCTAAAATGTTTTTTCACGTGCCACCGGCACAAGTGCCAGTAAGGCGACGCTGCTAACGAACACGTTCGAATGGTGCTCTTTACGTGCCACCAGCACGGACGCGAGTCAGCTGCTCTGACAGCGATCACGCTCGGATGGTGCTGTTAGCCCTCCACTGGCACGGGTGCCAGTCATTGAATTTGCGAATTTGATTTGATTAAATAAGTATTACATTTGATAGAGAAATTAAAATGCTAAGGGGTTAAAAGGGAACGACAGACCTGTGGGTATAGCCTAATTGATTGATGCAGAACCCATATTCCACAGGTCTGTGAAATTTGTGTCATGCTCCATAACAAATATGACCTTGGAGTTTACACAACAACCACCACTTCTGTTGTTACTACAACTACTACTACTTCTACACCTGCCACATCACATGACTTATGAATAACACTGACCAATTGTGTTGATTATGACCTCTTGGAATTTCCTCTCCATTTCAGTTTTCTCTGCTTCCTCATACTTGGAATCAACAGATACCCTAAGGTGTCGTAGAAGTGTATCAAATACTTCCAGCACTGATGGACCTACAAGAAAAGAAAGAAATATTCTTAGATTTTCATATCAAGCATAGGTTTCAAAGACAAAATAACAAATAAACAAAATTGGCAATCTGTGTAGCATACTTAATGCAGATACATCACAGAAAGCCAAATTAAATGTGGGTTTCTGCCAAGTTTTGGCTGTTATTTCTTGTAGAAGTACCACATAAGCTCATGTTGTAGTTGCTTGATGCGTGGTAAACTGACCAATGGCTAAAGACATTCCAGTTTTGACCAATCTGATTATTAAAGGGGTACATTATTCAATATGACCTTTTCATAACTGCAGCATGGCTGAATGGTTAAGAAGTTCCCTTTGCAAACATGAGAATCGAAACCGCGATCTAATGACCACGAGTCCGCTGCCCTAACCACTGGGCCATTGCGGCTCCACAGTCAGTATTTCTAATCAGTGAAGAAACTACAGAGAGGCCACCTCTCTGATGGAATGGTATGAGGTGCAACATAAAATATTACTACGATTCGAAGTAAATAGCCATGGAAACGAAGATTTTTTATTTTTTTTATTTGGAAGAACTTACCGACAGATCCACCAGCGGCAATTAATACTGTTTGGAAAAGAACGTCTATAATGTTGGCTTTGATCATCGGTTCACTCTTCTGATGTGTGTCTAGGTGACTCATCAACATCTGTAGAACCAAGTAACTGTATTTTGCCTGCAAATACAAAAGACAGAATATAAAAGACAGGACCAGGTGGCGGCTTCAGGATTGATCGTAAACGAATAATGAATAATGACTGACTTAGAGATGATAATCATCATCATCATCATCATCATCGTTTAACGTCCGCTTTCCATGCTAGCATGGGTTGGACGATTTGACTGAGGACTGGTGAAACCGGATGGCAACACCAGGCTCCAGTCTGATTTGGCAGAGTTTCTACAGCTGGATGCCCTTCCTAACGCCAACCACTCAGAGAGTGTAGTGGGTGCTTTTACGTGTCACCCGCACGAAAACGGCCACGCTCGAAATGGTGTCTTTTATGTGCC
>NC_069003.1:29784596-29786063 GCF_001194135.2 Octopus bimaculoides
CATAACCTGATCTAACAGCTTGATGCCTCTGTAATTATTTGTATCTAAAGCGTCCCCTTTACCTTTGTAGCAGTTGACTATGATGCTGCTACACCAGTCATAGGGTATGACTCCTTCGTGTATCACCTGGTTCGTAATACGGGTGACTAGGCTATAGCCAACACTGCCAGATATTTTGAGCATCTCTGCAGTGATTCCTGATGGGCCGGGGGCTTTCCCGGTCTTCATACTCTTAATTGCTTTATCTACCCTGGTACTATCAACTCGGATAGCTGGTCCCTCTATTGGGTCGACATAAGGCAGGCTCTCTTTCTCCCCAACAACAAAAACACAACCAAAAGCAGCAGTAGCAACAACAACATCGGAGACTCCACCTTTCGGTCATGAATTTTTATGGGATTTCACCTAGAAAGTTACCCTCCCAGGCACAAGTCTGGGCAAGGTTGTTTATGGAAGACCAGAAGTCGCCATGCATACCGGCCTCCGCTCTCCATGCCACCAGTGTTATCCAAGGGAAAGGCAAAGGGGCCGATACAGCTTGGCACCAGTGATGTCGCAACTCATTTCTACAGCTGAGTGAACTGGAGCAATGTGAAGTAAAGGGTCTTACTCAAGAACACAACACACAGCCTGGTCCGGGATTCAAACTCACAACCTCACAGTCATAACTTTGACGCTCTAACCACTGAGCCATGCACCTTCACAGCAAGGCAACAACAACAAGATCATCGTTAAAGAGAAGTTACTTACTTGAATGGAATACATGATAATTTTGAAACATTTGATGGCAAAATCATTCGGAACCCAGAGCTTATGTAGATCAAGGTGGCTGCAATGAAAAGAAGAAATAAACACAAGATTAACATATTAACTCTGACAGGATTAAAAAAAAACAAAACAAAAGCAGTACTGTGGTTGATTTGTTTGCCCTTCAAGGCAACAAACCCAGCATGGCCACAGTACAGTGAGTAAAACAAGAAGATATCAAAGACACTTTTTAGGAAAAGATTAAATAGTTTATTTTATGAAATATTTTCATACTTTAAATCATCATCATCATCATCATAGTTTAATGTCCGCTTTCCATGCTAGCATGGGTTGGACGATTTGACTGAGGACTGGTGAAACTAGATGGCTACACCAGGCTCCAACCTGATTTGGCAGAGTTTCTACAGCTGGATGCCCTTCCTAACGCCAACCACTCAGAGAGTGTAGTGGGTGCTTTTACGTGCCACCGGCACGAAGGCCAGTCAGGCGGTACTGGCAACGGCTACGCTCAAAATGGTGTATTTTATATGCTACCCGCACAAAAGCCAGTCATGGGGCACTGGCAACGATCTCGCTTGAAAGTCCATTACACATGCCACGGGCACAAGTGCCAGAAAGGCAACGCTGGGCACAGGTGCCGTGCAGGTGTGGCTGTGTGCTTCCCAACCACACAGTTCCAGCACAGGTATTTTTTACATG
>NC_069003.1:29787419-29788424 GCF_001194135.2 Octopus bimaculoides
ATCTCGCTCGAAAATCTTACGGGAGCCAGTCAGGCGGTACTGGCAACGGCCATATATATATATATATATATATATATATATATATATATATACAGGGTGTCATAAAAGGTACTGATGGGTTTCAATTTTTGATAACTTCCTTAACTTTACAAACAAAGGCATGAAAGCTTGATACATTATGAAGGACATAATGGAAATTATTATGCACGAGTCACATTTAGCAACACCACTACATCACATATGAAAAATGATATTGCTTAAATGACAGCCATGTTTGGTTTCATACACCCATGCTCTTTCCAAAGACTTGCACCATAGCACCCTCAAGAGTTTCAGACCCCACTTCTCTGATTTCTCTATTGATATTCTCCTTCAGTTGCACCAGGGTTTCCGGTTTGTTGACATAAACCGTCTCTTTCATGGGTAGGATGGTTCACAGGAGCTGGCCAGGTAGAAAAACTTCTCTGGGCTACAGTGTCTGTTTTGGCAGGGTTTTTACAGCTGGATGCCCTTCTTAACACCGACCACTTCGCAGATTGGATTCAGTGCTTTTTACATGGCACTAGCACAGGTGAGGTTAGTTTTGGCATGATTTTCAGAGCTGGATGCCCTTCCAAATGCCAACCACATTACAGTGTGGACTGGATGCTTTTAACATGGCACCAACACTGGCAGAGTAACCAAGTAACTCACAAGACAAGGAAGTATAAGAGAGGCAGAGGCATTTGAGGAGGGGAACTTGTATCAGAGGATGAAAGGTCAGAGGGTGACAAAGAGACAGAAAGGCAGAAACAAGTGTCTCACTATAACAGAGGGGGCACTGCAGGAGGTGATCCAGTAGCAGATGATAAAAGGTTAGAATGTGTCAGAGAAACAAGGAGGCAGAAATAGGTGTCTTGCTGTAGAACAGGTACATGGTTACCAAGCGCGAGAGAGAGAGTGACAGAGAATGAGGGCAGAAAAAAAAAATATATATATATATATATATATATATATATATAGATA
>NC_069003.1:29788942-29790329 GCF_001194135.2 Octopus bimaculoides
CCTGTAGAATTTGAACTCAGAACATAAAGTCAGACAAAATGCCACTAAGTATTTCACCCAGCATGCTAACGATTCTGCCAGCTCACCACTTTATGTAAACAAAGAATAAGAATTCTTTCTGCAATAGGCAAAAAGTTTGGAATTTTGAAAGCGGGGAAGAAAAGTCAATTACACACACACACACACATACACAGACACACACATACATACACAGACACACACACACATATATATATATATATACAGGGTTGGCCAAAAGTCACCTGACGGTAAATCAAAACTATTTAATTCCAAGATTTATTTATGTTTAACAAGTGAATGAATTCAATAAAAGCATCTAGACATGAAACATCATGAAAATTGTTCAAACTGAAGTCCAAATGAATAAATAAAACAAAATATTAAATATTTATGGAATTTTGATTTACTGTTGGATGGCTTTTGGCCAACCACATAAATATATATATATATATATATATATATATATATATATATTCACAATTTAGGTTAGTTGAAATATATTTGTCACATATTTCAACTGCTAAAGGCAAATACACTGCAGTTATCGTGGAGAAAAAAATGTCTCTTATGGTTAAAAGGTGTGAAAACACCCAGTTCATTCAGTGTCGCCATCTCTCGGGAATCTCAGACATCGATGTTTCAAGTTTATTGACTCTTGTCAACGAGGCGTACTCAAGAGAGACAACTCTGAACAAACTAAGAGAGATTTCTTTTTTTCCATGGTAACTGCAGTGAATTTGCCTTTAGTAGTTGAAATACATGACAAACATATTTCAACTAACTTAAATTGTGATTCATAAACACTGCTTTGTGCCATTACTTCATTATATATATATATATATGTATATATATATATATATATAGTAAGGTGGCATAGTTGTGCAGCATAGGTGAGATAATATGGTGGTCAGCTGGTTGGTTAAGATGCATAGGAGTGGCATGAGCTTATGATAGTGGAGTTGCTTAAGAAATGTGAACTGGACTGCGAGAGGTGACTGTAAAGGGTGTGTGTGTGTGTGTGTGTTTATTTTTACCTGATATAAAATGACTCCGTTGCATTGTCATCTTCATCAGTCATTCTAATAACAGAAGATAGAAATAGAAGAGGAGGTGGAAGAAAAAAAAAAAAAAAGAGAAAGCATAAGAAAAGATAAAAAGAAAGAAAGGGCAAAGTAGATGTACAAAAAAAAAAGAACAAAGAAAAAAACAATGAAGAAAAAAACAATGAAGAAAAAAGAATATAGAAGAATGAAGAAGATAAATAACAAAAATAAAAAGGGTTTGAAGTTTAGGCACACAGCCAACAATTTTAGTGGGGGAGGAAGTCCAATTACCATATTTTAACATATACAAGGAACCCTCGTGT
>NC_069003.1:29790339-29791832 GCF_001194135.2 Octopus bimaculoides
TTTGCAGTAAGTTTTACTAAATGTAGAATTATTTAATTGTGTCTGGGGAGAGTCATTTTCTTATTGTGCCTTGAAATTTAACACACTCACCGTTAAAATTTCCACTTATTTCTTATTTCTATTTTCCTAAAATTTTCGTTGCATCTTGCAACCTTATCAATAGACTTGACTGTCAAGACTATTGAAAATTTTAGGAAAATAAAAATAAGAAATAAGTGGAAATTTTAATGGTGAGTGTGTTAAATTTCAAGGCACGATAAGAAAATGACTCTCCCCAGACACAATAGAATATCCTTCAACACACAAAATCACATAAAAAAATCTTGCAAACCAAATCCAAAAACGAAAAATGGAATTATTTAGTAAAACTAAAACGCTACTTCTCAAAGTATGCTTCAGAAACAATGTGTGTCCTACAGTTATATGAAGTGAATAATAACAGGCATACAAGCAGAAGAGATAAATGCCAGATAACGCTCACTTTTATGATATGCTTTTGATAAAATTCACCAGAAAAAGATAAATACTGAATAATAAATACAATTGCAAGAATGCAGACAGCATTTGACATTAAAAAACATAAATTTTGAATGGGCAAGCTTTGAGAAGATCAAATATATCACTGGTTACCCTTTTGAATCAAAAATATCAAGCTGCCATAAGGAATAATCTACAACGTAAGAGATGAATATTCGCAGAATAACAGCTGGCTTTTACTCTGACCCACATCATTGGTCAGGTCTACAGCTTCATTAAATCTAACATAATATTTTGCTTGCTAAGAGGATATCAAAGAAGTAGGTCCTGTACAACAAACAGTTCCACCTTGTTGAAGGCAGAGACACAAGGAGAGCTCGTCTCTAAATAACAAAGGACTCGGAAAGGGCTACAGCAGGGGTTTTCAAACTTTTTGACTTGCGGACCCCTTTATATTTCAGGCTTTACCTTAGGGACCCCCTTATAAACGCTTATGAAATTTATACATAAATATTTGCTTAAAATAACATATTTTTACATTTATTTATTTAACAGTATTTAACAAATAGGTTTATTGTCAATTAAAAGATTTCAATTAAAAAACATATATAAAATTAAATTGCCCATAAAAAGTATTTGCTGTCCACGGAGCCCCTGTCTTGTCCTTGCGGACCACAGTTTGAAAACCCTTGGGCTACAGGAGATATTAGAAGAAGGCAATATGATGGTGGTGCTTACCTGGGATCATGCATGTTGTACAGCAATGATGGAACTATTTTGTCCATGTGTACACTCTCCCATATGTTCACTTGTAACTCATCACTAACTGTTTTACGTACAACTCCTTGGATACCTCGCAGACCTGCTGTGCGGATCCTGGAATAATAGAGAGACCAACATTCATTGCTTGTATACATACATACAAGTGTGTATGCATGTGCAAGTATAAATGCGTGTGTGTGCATGTATATATGCATGAGTGTGTGTATGTGTTATCATTGTTTAATATATACATA
>NC_069003.1:29792011-29792709 GCF_001194135.2 Octopus bimaculoides
TATATATATATATATATATATATATATATATGTATGTACCAGAGTAAGCACATAAATGTGAAACAAGGTGGGAAGAAATAGTACTCGAATACCAGAGGTAGAGTAATATGCTTTATTATTAAAGCTGCTAAAACATCACAAAAAAACTGCTCCTCAGAGCTTCACATTCCCGTACATCAGACAGTTAAGATTCAGAATCGAAAATGTCCAATGAACGGAAATGTAAAACTCTGAGTAGCAGTATTTTTGTGATGTCTTTGCAGCTTTGATAATGAAGAGTATATATCACCATTATTATCATCATGATGGTGATGGAACTATTTCAGTGTGTGGTCTACTGCAGCATCTATAGTCGACACTGCGAGATGACCTTTCCTTACTAAAGTGTAAATGGCCAGGTAGGCTGTATGCTAAAGTGGCACCTATAAATGTGTGTGTGTGTGTGTATGTATGTGTATGTGTGTGTGTGTGGCATTGTGAAGGCATGCAGCCATAGAAACCATGCCTGAGCTGCCATTCAGCTGACCAGCTTCTCATTCCTTTGTTGCCCACAAGGGGCTAAACATAGAGGGGACAAACAAGCCCACCGCCTTAAAACCGTCCGGCTTATTCCAGCATGGAAAATGGATGTTAAATGATGATGATATATATATTTATGTATATACAATGTATGTATGAGCGTGCATGTGTGTGTATAT
>NC_069003.1:29792743-29800067 GCF_001194135.2 Octopus bimaculoides
ATATATATATATATATAAAACAGAAAATTCACAAATTGTAAAAAGAGATCCATTTCTTGCGTTTGTTCAACACATACTTGAGTCGGTCACTTTCAGAAACTTCATCACAATGGCACATGGCACTAAAGCGCGACACAAAGAAATCATAACGACGATGGTATGATGGTGTATCTTCCTCTATGTTGGTAAATTTTACAAACTGGTCAAAGAGAAAGAAAAATAATCAGACACCATTTTACAATTACCACGAGATGTTAAAACAAGAAACATACAAACATTTATTTACTTTTTTTGTCTTGTTTCAGTCATTAGACTACAGTCATTCTGGAGCACCACATTGAAGAATTTCTCAACCCTAGTACTTATTATATTGCTAACTTACAGGGACATAAACACACAAACGCTGGTTGTCAAACGGTGGTGAGGGACAGGGCTTCCTTCAGTTTCCATCTACCAAATCCACTCACATGGCTTTGGTCAATCCAAAACACTTGTCCTAAGTGCCACTGAGTGGAACTGAACTTGGAACCATGTGGTTGGGAAGTAAACTTCTTACCACACAGCCATACCTGCACTTGTATATATATATATATATATATATATATATATATATATATACATGTGATGGATGTATATATAATCTCATATTACGCTCTATACTCAAGTAATGCTTTTCTCTGAAGCATTCATAGAACAAGTTCTAATAACAGGTTACTAGTATTACTCTGCCTAAAAGAATAACAATATAGTAATGCCCAGTACCACAGAGTTGCTCATCAGTTGTTTGACCTTAACCCATTTAGCATGTTCCTTAGTGGCTGACCATATGTGCATCTCTGATCATGAGCAGGAGAAGTGGAGGAGCATCATAGCCATGTGTTGGGAGGAATTCTTTGGGGTTTGAACAATTCACTTCTGGAAACATAGGTGTTTCAGTCATCATCCCTAAGGAGACCTTTTGAACAAGATGGGCTACTTGACCTGAAGAAAATTCTAACTGCAAGGTCATGCACTGTTTATCTTCATACAAGGTCACCATGTTGCACACATGTGGTTGTGATTCATGTACCTGGTGTACCCTTACCAGACAGGTAGTCATGATGGGTATACTGGACCTCATATATTTGTACCTTAGTGTTACTTTGATGGCATGCACTGCTCTCTCACTCAATAATAATATATACATATGCAATGAGCTTCTTTCAGTTTCCGTTTCCAGAGCTAGTCTAGAAAACGTTTGCCCAAGATGCCATGCAATGGGACTGAAACCGAAATTATGTGTTTGGGAAGCCAACATCTTACTAAGCTGCTGCAACTGCACCCATATTGGAATAATTTGAGCGACACTTACTGAAGATGTGGCAAGAATCTGCAGGTCCACGTTGTCGTACTCGAGCAACTTCTGCACCATCTTAAGATAGCTCTCCACAAATAAATTAATGGCTTGAGCATGGCAGGCCACTAGAAGCTGGTCTAAGGCATCCATTGCAAGGAAGACAAATCTGAAAATATAAAAAAAAAAACACAATTAAAGAAAGCAGTAATTAATCAACAAAAGTAAAAATACCATTAAGGCAGACCTATTATAATAGGTCTATACCATTAAGGCAGACCTATTATAATAGGTCTATACCAGTGATTCCCAAACTACGAGTCGTGACCCACTGACGGGTTGCGAACGGAATCCTAGTGGGTCGCAAAAAGTTATAAAATTACGCATTAACTTTAACTGCTGTCTATTGAGATAGTTCAAGACTCGTGTTTTCAATACCAGACTGGTTGTTTTATCAAGCAGTAGGCTTTTGCCACGAACTTAACAAATCAGAGGTGGTCATTTTCTCAAGTTATTTATTCATATGTAATCGTAAAAAGGAAAAGTCTGTTTTTACCTATTTATAGAGAACTTTAACTAGGCGCAGTACAACACTGATCGAGCCGATAACAGTTACTGCTTCGAGGTTTTGTATTAGAGTTAATACCTGCCCATAGGGTATGGAGACGTTGAAACAGTTATAAAACGTTTTGTTTCACATTTAATATAAATAGATTTTAACCCAGTAGAGTTAAGTGGGTCGCGTCTCTAAAAAGTTTGGGAACCACTGGTCTATACCATTAAGGCAGACCTGGGGCTCAACAAGACAAATGCGAGAGGTTTCTTTTCTTACCCTATTCGTCGATGTCGATGAATATCTCTGTTAACACGCTGTGCCAGATACTCTCCAATTCGGTCCAACTTTTCAGGTGTACTCAGGGCATAGAATAACAGTTTTTCCATATTACTTTTAACCAAGCCATCCTGGAAATAAACCAATAAAAACAAAATGTCAAATAAATAATAATGATGATAATAATTCTTTCTGCTATGAGCACAAAGTCTGAGATTTTGGGGGTGAGGAACAGTCAATTTTATCGACTATTACTCAAACTGGTACTTACTTTATCGACCCCCGAAAGGATAAAAGGCAAAGTTGACCTCGGCGGAATTTGAACTTGGAACATAGTGAAGAGTGAAATACTACTAAGCATTTCATCCAACACGCTAACGATTCTGTCAGCTCACTACCTTCACACCACCGCCGCCGCTGCCAGTCTTCTTCAGGTGTCTTGGGGAAATTTCGAACCTGGGTTCTCATTCCTAAGGTATTTTTCAATGTTGTTATTATTATTATTATTATTATTATTATTGTTCAGGTCATTGCTTGGAATCGAACTCGGAACCACTACGCCATATGCCCGTGGTGGAGGACAAACACAGACACAAAAGCCACAATACGTGTGTGTGTGTGTGTGTGTGTGTGTCTTCTATTCAAATTTTTAAAGAGTTCCAAAAAATTTCTGAACTTACAAGTTTTTCATTTAAACTGAATTTAAAGTAATACCATATTGGTAGGGTACCAATAAATGCTTTATTATTATTGCTCTCCACAGTTAGCCCTCTGCAGGGAATAGCTTAAAAGTCTGTAAGGAGTACAGCTTTTAAGATAGTTTATCATAAATCTTCTTGTCAGAAAGATTGAGTGAAAGATACAAAGAGATTAAAAGAGACAGACAGAGAGAGACAAGGAAAGAGAATGAAATATAGAAAGAGAGTGAGATCTTAGCTGTGGTTAATGCCCGTGTAACGTAACTGGTACCTGTGCCGGTGGCACATAAAAAGCACTCGCTACACTCTTGGAGTGTTTGGTATTAGGAAGGGCATCCAGCTGTAGAGACCATGCTAAATCAGACTGGAACCTGGTGCAACTCCCCAGCTTACCAATTTTCAGTCAAACTGGCCAATCTATGCCAGCATGGAAAAATGGATCTTAGATGATGATGACGATGAGAATAAGTGAATAAAAAAAAATTATCGAATGAAAGAATAACAGAATGACAGAAATGGATATAGATAAAAAGAAAGAAGAAGTCCTAAGAGAGAGAGAAAGATAGGTTAAACCTACTAATGCTCTTAAGCTTGATATTAGAAGAACCACCTGGATTAGCTGAATAATAATGATGGTGGTGGTGGTGGTGGTGGTACTGCTGCTGCTAATAATAATGATCATGATCACATTAATGACATTAATAACGGGTTGTGTTAACTAAGAACAAGGCCTTATGTAGGCTGTTTAGCTCTAGTCAGCCAAGGGTAAGTAGATCCGTAATCAAAGGCACTCGAGCCATGATTTTTTTATTTTGACAGTGTATCTAGGACTACGTCAACGAATGAGTCATTCTTTGTCTGCATAGGCAGCTCTATGATCAAAAGTATTCCAACAGTGACCATCCTCCCCCATTTTAAAACATATCAAATGTTTCTTTAGTTTTTGTCGAAATGGCAGTGGGTATGTTGAAGGAAACTTGGTTGCTATTTCTAGTAAAGTGAATGAATACGTAGCAGCACCCTAGCTGGCTTGTACCCTTATGTTATTGTTGCTTAACCACAGGTCAGCCCTGAATATGGAGACTCAAATGCACTCCATCTCCCGCTTTTTAAGACGTAAGGTGTAATTTCAGAGAGATTTGGTTGCTATTTCTAGCAGGTTGTGGCATCATGTCGTAAAGCAGAATATGAAATCAGAATTTTAAGCCAGAAGAATGTTGCAAAGATTAGGTAAGTAAGAGATTGTTTTGATGAGTTTTGTTGAGAGCTGCTGATGGAGCTGTCTTGGTGGAAGAGTGACCAGCCGATTCTGCAAAGTTGGTAGGTAAAGTGTTTGATAAAGGAAGAGAAAGCTCTGCTGCAGTTTGGTAGATGGGGAAGCTTGCAGATTGTGCAGTGCACAGAAACATTGTCTGCTTCTCTGATGCTAACATGCAGGGTCAAGCTGAGCCTGGAGGAAGAAGCAGAGCCCATGGCCTTCACGGGTCCTTCAAAAATAGGGAGCCTGAAATTGAAGCCATTAAGGTTAAACTTAAACTGAAAATTAATACCGGCAGGGAAGACACAAGCAGGGAAGAGATGCCAGGGAGTTGGCATTCTGGGGAGGAAGGACAAGTAACCATGGTGCCTAGGGGTTTAACACTTTTGCTGCTATATTTCTGTTGAAATACACTACATCAGTTTCTAATTAATTTTGAAAATAACAAAGAATTTTGTAAAATAACAATAATGACAAGAAGAAGAAGAATAATGACAACAACAACAACAACAATAATAATGATAATAATAATAATAATAACAACAATAATATTAATAACAATGACAATAATAAATATAATCCTTTTTATTAAAGGTACAAGGGCTGAAATTTTTTACATCAGCCCCAGTACTCAACTGGTACTTAATTCATTGACCGCTTAAAGGATGAAAAGCAAAGTCAGCCTCAGAAGAATTTGAACTCAGAACGTTTAAGACAGACGAAATGCCATTAAGCATTTCACCCAACATGCTAATGATTCAGCCAGCTTGCTACCTTAAATACTAATGATGATGATAATAATAATCCTTTCTACTCAAGGCACAAGGCCTGAAATTTGAGGGGAGGGGACTAGTCGATTACTGGTTTCACTGTTACTTAATTTATCAACCCTGAAAGGATGAAAGGCAAAGACAACCTTAGCAGAATTTGAACTCATAACATAGCAACAGGTGAAACACTGCTAAGTATTTTGCCCGGCGTGCTAATGATTCTGCCAGCTCAACGCTTTAATAATAATAATAATAATAATAATAATAATAATAATAATAATAATCCTTTCTACAATAGGTACAAGGCCTGGAATTTTGGAAGAGGGGACCAGTCAATTATATCCACCCCAGTGTTTCACTGGTACTTAATTTATTGACCCTGAAAGGATGAAAGGCAAAGTCGACTCAGGTGGAATTTGAACTCAGAATGTAAAGACAGACAAAATACTGCTAAGCATTTTGCCCGGTGTGCTAACAATTTTGCCAGCATGCCACTTAATAATAATAACAGTAATAAGCTACTGACCTGTGGATCGGTGGGAAATATATTATCCACTAATCTTTTATAGCGAGGTTTCAAAGCCACACAACAGAAGCAGCTACCTGGAAAAGAAAGGAACAAGAATAACAAGGGAAACACATGCATAAATTTAAAAAGAAAAAAGAAATTCTCTTAGTCTTAATTATTTAATTCATTAAATCTTGCAAGCATAATCAAGAAGAGGAAATATTTTAAATTCATAATTCATGGTTGTTTTACAAATCAGGGAAAAAAGGGAAAAAGGTGTGTATTTTTGTTAGAAATAGGGTTAGAAAAAAAAGGAAGTTTATTAAAATAACTTGAGGTAATTTGACTAAGGTTAGCGTTGTTAGTATGATAGTAAAGGTGGAGATTTCTCAATCAAATCAAAATACCGAAAGGTAAGATGCAAATAGCCATGTGATGGTTTTTTAAACCCATTATCAAACAAATATTGCCATGGACTGATTTGAAAGATAATTAGATTGTAGACTTAATAATGTGTGTAGGCATGGGTTTATGTATGTTTGGTGGGTGGGTGGCCATTGTACTATAATATGTGTGTACACATGGATAAATATATATACATATAATTAATATAGACAGCGGTAAGCAATGTGTACCAAAAAGGAAAACCATAACCGTCCTAAAATATGACTGAGGGTAATAAAAACATACGGCATGTGTGTGTGTGTGTGTGTGTAAGTAAACATGTATATTCTTTTTTATATTCTTTTACTTGTTTCAATCATTTGACTGCGGCCATGCTGGAGCACCGCCTTTTGCCGAGCAAATCGACCACAGAATTTATTCTTTGTAAGCCTAGTACTTATTCTATCAGTCTCCTTTGCCAAACTACTAAGTTACAAGGACGTAAAGACACCAGCATCAGTTGTCAAGTGATGTTGAGAGAACAAACACAGACACATATACGTATACACACACACACACACACGACGGGCTTCTTTCAGTTTCTGTCTACCAAATCCGCTAACAAGGTTTTGGTTGGTCCAAGGCTATAATAGAAGACACTTGCCCAAGGTGCCACACAGTGGGACTGAACCTGCAACCATGTGGTTGGTAAGCAAGCTACTTACCAAACAGCCACTCCTCTTATCTTTTACTTGTTTCAGCCATTAGACTGTGGTCATGCTGGGGCACCACCTTGAATTCTGTGGTAGAAATAATGGACCCAGTACTTATTTTTCAGCTAAGCCTAATACTTGTTCTATTGGTTTCATTTGATAAAGATATATATATATACAACACACACACACATAACAGGTGTCTTTCAGATTCTGTCTACCAAATCCACTCACAAGATTTTGGTCAGCCTGAGGCTATAACATATATTATATACAAACATACAAACACATATATATATACAAACATACATATACATAGATATCTCAAGACAAGAACCGTGCACTTTTTTTCAGTGTCATGTCAACTTTAGAGAATTCTTGATTCTTTGAGATAATCTGCCTTTCACAGGTGAAGCTGATCTTAATTGCCATTAGGTAATTACAATGCACCTTATGGAAGCCAGGAGATGATGGCGAGTAGTAATACGGTCACCTCTGCTGGCCCGCCAATGGGAGGGTGATATGGTTCGGGGTTGAAACACCTGATGATCATAGGATGCCATCAGATGACATCAATTCCTCCTGGCCAAAGCTCCATTCACTTTGGCAAATGGAAAAAGAAGCAGCTTGTATGTGTTATGAACAAAATACATCTTCTAGAAGCAGGGATAATTTTAATAAATCAAAACTGTTGGTATTTGATGTACCTACATCTCTCATTCAGTATATGTGTGTGTGTATATATATATATATATATATATATATATATATAAATGCATGTATGCATACATTATAATACACACAAATACATACTCATACATACATTTA
>NC_069003.1:29804424-29807044 GCF_001194135.2 Octopus bimaculoides
TAAGTTACGGGGATGTAAACACACCAGCATCGGTTGTCAAGTGATGTTGGGGGTACAAACACAGACACACAAACATATACACACACACACACACATATACATATATAGGACGGGCTTCTTTCAGTTTCCGTCTACCAAATCCACTCACAAGGCTTTGGTCGGGCCGAGACTATAGTAGAAGACACTTGCCGAAGGTACCACGCATGGCCACAGTCAAATGACTAAAACAAGTAAAAATTGTAAAAAAAAAAAAAGAAGAGAACGTAACTGAAAAACAAAATAGCGTAAGTTACTTCCCTTATTACTAAATCTAAGTAACAAGTTATCTCCCGTCGTTAAATCTGGAGTTCAAAGGTTAAATCTAGAGTTCAAAGTTTGACGAGTCGCAATGAAATATCAATATTCTGGAGACATCTAAGATCAATACTTGATGACATTTAACAAGTTAATAAATGTTTAGTCGTGGATGAGATGAGAGGCGCAAGAATTGGTTTTGCGGTAAGAAGCTTGCTTCTCAACCATGTGATCTTGGGTTCATTCCCATTGTGCAGCACGCTAGGAAAATGTCTCCAACCTTATTGCCCAGGGTCGACCAGAGCCTTCTGAGCGAATTTTGGTAGACGGATGGTGAAAGAAGCCCATCATATATGTGTGTGTGTGTGCGCGCGTGCGTACACAAACGGGTCCTCTGCCCAATTTCTTACTTCCACCGCCAATCATCTCTCTAACTGAAGCACTTCCTTCTTTTATATCACTTAATTCTCCTGCTACCTGGAACTATTGCATTTTTCATCCATTTCCATCCACTAATATTGTTGCTCTCCACCCACACTTCACGTTTATCAGCTATCCATCCCATTTTCTTGCCACTGAGCCAACAAATAGTCTCTCCTCCTTTACCCCCCCCCCCCCCACATATCTCTCACTTTCCTCAAGCACTACTCCTTTCTTTCATATCTTTTGCCTTTTCTCTTTTTTTATCTTTCTCTCATTCGCTCTATAATTCTTCTTGTGGTTTACATGACTTCTTCCTATCTATTATTATATAGAGAAGCAAAAATTGTTTATTATCAATGAATTTTGTTTGTAATCAACTGATGAGGATGTACTTATATACAAGTTGTTGCATAACCACTTGAAACATAAGTATTAAATGCATTTCAAATATCAATGATTGGTTTCTGATAATTTTCTAATACATATATACACACATACACACCACTATATACATATATATATCAATTAATGTATGCAGTATGAAGATATGGGAGTTTCTTGCTTTGGAGACACTTGTCTAGGCAAGAAACATCTCCAAAACAAGAAACTGTTAGTAGCTTGTTATCTTTATACCATATACATTAATCCTTTAGCATTTAAACCAGTCATATCCGTGCCAGATCTGGCCTCTCACACCTACCCTACCATGTCATTCTAAACATGAACAATCACATCATTCTAATATCAAAGTTATGAGAAAATGCATGATTAATTCGAAACAATGTGAATAAGTAAATAAGTATTACATTTGACAGAGTAATGTGAATGCTAAAGGTTTTAAACTGGCCCGAATATTCTACCTGTTTCATGTTCAAACTGGCCAGATCCAGTCTCTCACACCCGCCCTACAATGTCATCCTCAGAATAAACAATTGTATCGCTGAAATCTTTGTTAGTAACCAACGAAATTTCTGTCAGAGTTGCAAAATAAATTACTTGTGTATGATATGCAATGCTGCATGCTAGTGAAAAATGGGCATTCAATACTGGTGTAAAAAGGTTTGACAAAAAAATCAAGTGAGCATGCTCCACAGGATGTTAAATTTTAGTGTTGATAAACAATTGGGAAATGTGTATAAAATAACAGGGATCATCCTGATATACATATGTAAATGAGTACGTATATATACATGTATATATATATACATGGTTGAATAGAAATAATTAAATTAATTTAATTATTTCTATTCAACCATGTATTTGCATGATTTTAACATCATTGTTTGAAATGATCATCTGCAGGATTCAAAATACTTTTAAATTTTAATATCTTCTCTTTTCTGTTTATGGGGTTTTTTTTCTCCATAAATTCAAATAACACACCATATACAAGTACTATTTTCATATTCGCAAACTTACGCCAGTAAGCTACCAGCAGAACATGAAGAATCTATATTAGAAATCTTTTTTGGAATCCTCAAAATTAAAGGACGAAATATAATCCAAACTTTACACACATATATACATACACAAATATATACATACATATATATACATACATACATATATACATATATATACACTTTATACATACATCTATATAAACATATATACACACACACACACACACACACACACACACATATATATATACACATATATATACACACACATATATATATACACATACATATATATACACATATATACACACATACATATATATACATATACACACACATACATATATATACATATACACACACATACATATATATACATATACACACACATATATATATATATACATATACACACACATATATATATATATATATATACATATACACACACATATATATATATATATATATACATATACACACACATATAAACATACATA
>NC_069003.1:29808224-29812486 GCF_001194135.2 Octopus bimaculoides
ATATATATATATATATATATATATATATATATATATACAAACATACATATATACACACACACACCCATATAGTAACATGCATGTGAATGTACATGAGTGTGTGTCATTTGTATAGTTTACGTGAAGCATTGTCGCATACATATTATTTTCATTTTCCTCTTATTTTGTTAAGCCACAACAATGCAAGTTATAAAGAAAATACAGGTCAATGGTCAGTACTTTTACTTGGTGTTTCAACATATCAGGGTTAGGATTCTTTCTTACAGAAAATCTATGGCTATGAGAAAAGATGCTGTTAGCTGACTTCTCTTCAGATCAGTGAAGTCAGCTAACAATACCTTTTCTCCATAGATTTCCTGAAGAAGGGGTTCTAACCCTCAAATATCAGGTGAAAAGATTGATCTCTATTATTTTAATAATTTGCATTGTTTTAGCTTTAAAAAGTGTGTATATATATATATATACTAGTAACACGCATGTATATGTAACTGTGTACGGAAGTCTGTACATGCATATGTATATATATATATATATATATATATATATATATATATATATATATATATATTGGATTGCCATTATTATTATTTTTTATTAATGATAATATCCTTATATTTGTGTGTACATGTTTGTGTGAATGTGTGTATGTATGAATGTATATCAAAATAATGACATGTAGATATGTATGTCTGGAAATATGTACACATACGCAGTCATAGGTGTACATCTCTAAATATGTTTTCTGTACATGTGTGTGTGTGTGTGCGTAAAGTGAATTTAGTTTCGCTTTCAATTTGAAACCATTTTAATAAGAAAACATGTGACCGTCAAAAGCCTCAAGCCAGCATCCACTTTGTTTAGAGTTACAAAAGGAACAAAGAAAGAAAATCTAGTGCAAAAATGTCCTTAAAACAATCAAAATGAACAACAAAAGATGTGAAAGAATTAATAAAACAAAATATCTATCCAAGAAGCAAGGAAAATAGTGCTATTAGGCAGATGTTTGAGAGAAGGAATTCTTCTTGTAAGTGGAGACAACTACAGTGAAAAACGGAGGATTAGCAATGAGCTGATTCATTCAAGTAGCAACCTTAGGAGGAATATTGACTAAAGCAGGGGTTTTCAAATTTTTTGACTTGCGGACCCCTTTATATTTCAGGCTTTACCTTAGGGACCCCCTTATAAACGCTTATGAAATTTATACATAAATATTTGCTTAAAATAGCATATATTTTTACATTTATTTATTTAACAAATAGGTTTATTGTCAATTAAAAGATTTTGATTAAAAAACATATATAAAATCAAATTGCCCATAAAAAGTATTTGCTGTCCACGGACCCCCTGTGGTCCGTGGACCACAGTTTGAAAACCCCTGGACTAAAGGAGAACAGAAAAGACAAAGAATGAGTGGTTGTGCATGTACCTAAGTGTATATAAATGTGTCTATACACATGTGCGTGTGTGGTGGAGTGATGTGTGTTCCATCCATCTTCTCTACCACTATGACTTTCTCAGGAATAGCAAGCAGACTCCTCTGGCACCTCCTCCTCCTCCACAGGGTGCTATCAGAAGCAACTGCTATTACACTTTCTGGCCTGATTCCTCAGCACAACTACTCTTTTACTCTTTAACTTGTTTCAGTCATTTGACTGCGGCCATGCTGGAGCACCGCCTTTAGTCGAGCAAATCGCCCCCAGGACTTATTCTTTTTTAAGCCTAGCACTTATTTCATCGGTCTATTTTTTGCTGAACCACTAAGTTACAGGGATATAAACACACCAGCATCGGTTGTCAAGTGATGTTGGGGAGACAAATACAGACACATAAACACACATATATATATATACATATATATACGATTTGCTTCTTTCAGTTTCTGTCTACCAAATCCACTCACAAAGCTTTGGTTGGCCCGAGGCTATAGTAGAAGACACTTGCCCAAGGTGCCACGCAGTGGGTGGACATATTCTAACCATTTCGTACTTGGTCTATCCTTGGATCTCCCGCTGGTTGACTTGGCTTCAAGAACTTGTATTACAATTCTTCCCTGAGCCATTCTAGTCACACATCTGTAATACTGGAGCTGTGACCGACCTTCCAATGTGGAAGACGTAATGGCTCGATCTGGAGACTCCCCCGAACTCTAGGCAATGCACCCTGTAATATAGCATTACCCCAGGGTTCTTTCGGAGAACCCTCTTTTCAGCTGCTTGTATTCGCAATCATATTCTTTCAGTCATTACCCAACATGTGTATTTATCTTTGTGCTTGTCCCCCACCATCGCTTGACAACCGGTGCTGGTTTGTTTACATCCCCATGACTTAGCGATTCAAAAAAGAGTGACTAATAGAATAAGTAATACCAGACTTTAAAAAATAAGAACCTGCACCAATGATTTGTTCGGCTAAGTCCTTCTAGGTAGTGCCCCAGTATGGCCGTAATCCAATAAGTGAAACAAGTAAAAGACAGCACTGAGTATTTTCGTTCGTGTAAACACCATTTATACATACATGTTTATATATATATATATATATATATATATATAAACGATATATGAGTATATGCATCTATATGTACATGTATGTATATATGTTCATCCACATGTACATATAGATACATAACAGGGTATATGACGTGGCAAAAAAACAAGGACAAAAATGGTAAACAAGGTGCAACAAACAAGCAGGCCACATAGAAACATCCCCTTCATCAGCTGCCACCATTAAAACTCCGGCGTTTCGAAGAATTAAGGCAGTACGCATCGTTAAAATGGTTCTTCCCACGAACACAAATTAAATTGTTTTCATGGAGGGTAGTGGCGGACGGAAAACAAGACAGGAAAACGAAACGGTGAAATAAACAAACAAAACCCTAACCCTAACCCTATATATATATAAAGAGAGAGAGAGAGACTGAGAGAGATGTGCATGTGTGTCTGTCTGTCTGTCTGTCTGTGTTTATAAAATAAATCAGTAAACAGATAACAGATTTTTTTATGCACTCATAACACATGGTTGCGAAGTAATAGTAGTAGTAGTAGTAGCAGTAATGAATGAATGAACAAACAAATAAATATAAACGTATATAAATAAAATCACTGAGGTTAATTACACGACCACACCATCCACAACTTAGCTAAGTTAGCATTAACATATTTAAGATAACGAGCATTTAAGTACTTAATTAGAAACAATTATTTGTGGAAAAGATAAAATTAGCAAAAATCATGACTGTTATTTTAGTCATTATGTCAGTTAAACGAGACGAGACAAGAATTGATCTTGTGCTTATTTGCAGTTTATTAAAACATTTATTAGTCATCAAGGTAACTAATGTTGTCGTTACTTCATCAATTAATTATCTATAATTAGGTTTCTAATGCGCACCGACTTCGAATGTTTTCTTGTAATTGCTGAAAGACTCAAAATAATTATTAGTCTTTTCTTTTGTCTTATATGAATTGACCTCAGTGGATTCTTTTTACTCGTTTCAGTCATTTGACTGCAGCCATGCTGGAGCACCGCCTTTAGTCGAACAAATCGACCCCAGGACTTATTCTTTGTTAGCTTAGTTCTTATTCTATCAGTCTCTTTTGCCAAACTGCTAGGTTACGGGGATGTAAACACACCAACATCGGTTGTCAAGCAATGATGAGGACAAACACAGACACACAAACACACACACATATATACACACACACAAATACACAACGGGCTTCTTGCAGTTTTCTACAAAATCCACTCACTTTGGTTGGCCCAAGGCTATAGTAGAAGACACTTGCCCAAGGTGACAGTGGGACTGAACCTGGAACCATGTGGTTGGTAAGCAAGCTACTTTCCACAATGCCACTCCTGCGCCCATATATATATAAATATATATATATAGGAAAATGAAAAATAATAATAAGGCAGAATGCTAAACTGGAAGCATATTTTAATAAAGATTTCTCTAACCGGCTTTCATTGCGAAGCAAATTTTCAAGAAGAGGGAGAATGAAAATGTTATTTACAAAGAAGTACAAAATGAAGAAAATAATATATAAAAAAAATAATATAGAAAAAAATAACTATACCAATACATTATATTGTCTTTGAGCTTTTGAAGTTCAATGGTAATTCATGTATATAATGGTTGGAAAAATAAGGATGCATGAGAATTGAAAGTTGTATCAGGTTTAACAAAAGGGTTAAAAGTTTGTGTTAAGCAGGAAGTGTGGTGTCAAAACAGGAAGTGTGTGTAAGGGGAGACAAATGTTTTT
>NC_069003.1:29812691-29817376 GCF_001194135.2 Octopus bimaculoides
ATTATATACATGGATTACCATTGAACTTCAAAAGCTCAAAGACAATATAATGTATTGGTATATTTATTTTTTTATATATTATTTTTTTTATATATTATTTTCTTCATTTTGTATTTCTTTGTAAAAAAACATCTTCATTCTCCCTCTTCTTGAAAATTTGCTTCGCAATGAAAACCGGTTAGAGAAATCTTTATTAAAATATGCTTCCAGTTTAGCATTCTGCCTTATTATTATTTTTCATTTTCCTATTATTTCTCCACGTGCGGTTAACACAACCCCACTATTTACTGACTTATATATATGTTTTTTATTAAACACGGTACTTATTCTATCATCTCTTTTGCTGAACCACTAAGTAACAGGGATGTAAACACATCAACATTGATTGTCAAATGGTGGTGGCAGTCAAATACAGACATGGACACACACAACACTTTCAGTCTACTCACAAGGCTTCAGTCGTCCCAAGGTCATATAGAAAGACACTTGCCCAAGGTGTTTCACAATGGGATTGAATCCCAAACCATGTCGTTAGGAAGCAAACGTCTTACCACTTGTTTCTAAGCAATGTAATATTTTCCCATGGATAGACATGTTTACACAGAAAACTAGTAATGAACAACCTCGCTTATATGACAATGATGCTCATTTACAACCCTCACATGATGTCTACACAAGGGTATACTCACATACATGCACGCATGCATGGGAACACACATACACACCAAATAATCAACACTAGACCCTTAAAATCTTACTAGCACTCTGTTTGGTAACATTTATATTATCGACCAATACCTAACAAAACATATCACCCAACTTCGAGAAAATGAAGGATACATTGGCTAATATAGTCCGAGATACACTTTGTATGAAAAAGAAAACAGTAATCAGACCAGGTGGTCAAATGCAGAATGCTGTTGGCCATAAGTCTACTTGATCCAGGCTGACCCGGAGTGAAACAACCACAACTGGGGAGTAAGATAAAGAAGTATTGATTCTACCGATGTTGTGTGTGAACCATGTGAGTTTCCAATGCTGCAAGGATTCATGGACTCACACAGAAGAGAGAAGAGCAGGTTTGTAATATTGATGTTCTTGCGAAAAGATCAGGTTAGGTTTGAGGAAAAGATTCTGGTAGTAGGCTATTGGTGGTCGTGGTGGTGGTGGTGGGGAGAGGGAAAAGAAATCCATGCCAGAATGGAAGAATAACAGACAACGAAACCATTGAGGATCGATGTAATATATATAGCTATTATTATGATGACGATCATAATAATAATAATAATAATAATAATAAAGACAATAATGTTGGTCGTGATGATATTCATGATGCTGATAATTATTAGAATGATGTCCAGAGTGATTCTTTTTACTTTATAAAAACAAAATCAATTACCCAGTCAATCAATTAGCCTACTCATCCATTTATACTGCAGACTAAACAAAAAAAGAGAAACAAAAGAATAAGGGGAAAAAAAAAACATTCACCTTTTTTCTCTCTCTCTCGCACGTACACTTCAGCCCTGCCCCCACTTCCAGCATCACTCCTGGGTGAAGGCTAGTTTTTGCTGTCTGATTACATAAGAAATATTTTTGGCTTATTCTTCACTAAAATGTGAATGAAACACTGAGCCACGTTAATATCTGAAACAATCCCAAATTTAAAGAAACTCAGTGAAATAACTAATTCTGTTATTATTAAATGGTGTTGAGCAAAATCGTATTTATGGCAGGTACCAGTGTCAATTAGACAGGAGTCTGGTGCAGCCTTCCAGCTTACCAGCCCTGGTCAGACCATCCAACCCATGCCAGCATGGACGACGGACATTAAGTGATATATATATATATATATATATATATATCTCAATATTAAATATTAATAAAATATACATATTAATATAATAATGTACACCTGTTTTGAGTTCAATTTTTCCTGTTTGCATCACCAAGCTTCTATGTGTGTGTGTGTGTGTGCGTGCGTGTGTTTTACTTAGGCATAGTGATAAAATTAACCTGGTGTTAGAACTCAATAAATATATATACATTCTTTTATTCTTTTACTTGTTTCAGTCATTTGACTGTGGCCATGCTGAAGCACTGCCTTTAGTCAAACAAATCAACCCCAGGACTTCCAGAACCATGTGGTTGGGAAGCAAGCTTCTTACCACACTGCCACATCTACACCTACGCTTATATATATATATAAAGCAAATAATAAATGAGTATATGCATATATACGTACAGGTATGTGCATACCTACGTCTACCTGTATATGTAGGTGCATATCTGGGTACAGAACATTGCAAACAAAACGTAGACAAAAACAATAATAATAACCAGAGTACAGAACACACACAGGCCACAGAGAGAACATTTTCCTTCATCAGCTACCCCCATTCTAACACAGGCGTTTCGAAGAGTATATATATATATATATATATAGGGCTGGTAACCTGAGGGACTGCACCAGACTCCAGTCTGGTTTGACATGGTTTCTACAGCTGGATGCCCTTCCTAACACCAACCACTCCGAGAGTGTAATCATGTCATAGAAAATTAGAAGCGGAGAGATAATGCATGATTAATTCAAACCAATTTGAACAATTAAATATTGGAAACGTTGCCTTATTCAGAAACTGGTAAAAGGATGATGACAGGAAGGATCTCAACAAATTCTGTCTGATCCATGCAAGCATCGAAACGTGGAAGTTAAGAGCATAACATAGAAATAGCAGTTTCCAGTGTGAGGTGATGTGACATAGCTTGTCGAGAGAACTGCAGACAAAAGTCCATTTGATAAAAAGCTAGCAAGATGATTCATATCTCTCAGAGACTTTGCTTTTGTGTCACCTGTTCTTATCAACAAATGCACGAAGATACATCACACACACAAACATATATTTTCTTAACTAATCAGTACCTAAAATAAAGGTGGAATGTTCATAGCTGGAATGCCATTAGTTAAAGGTCTTCTCAATCAGAGATGACTTGGTGCTAAACAACAATAACAACAACAACTACAAATTATTCACTTTGGTTATTCCTTCTCTCATGACTAATTACAAGGCAGAGAGAAATAAGCATAATCAGGAATTCTGAAATTCCTACAAATTAATTGCAACCAAGAATGACTGAATATTAGATGTTAATTATTTACTACACCTCATCCCCCCACCACACACACACACACCATCTTCTACTATCTTCAATTAATTTTAAATATAACAAAGAATTTAGTAAAATACCTTTGTTATCATTAAGCTAGTATTAGGTCCGGTGGAGGATTTTAATTCAAAACTTACGGAAACAAGACATTTGTACTCAGAGCCAGAGGTGGTTTCAGCTGGGTTGGTATAAAAAGGGTTAAAGAAAGACCTGATCATTGTCAAAGGAATCTATGGCAGATATATTTCGGCCACCTCAGCCTCATCAATGATGCACCATCAACACAAACACAGAACAATAGTCTAAGACTTTTATATACATATATATTAAATATACTCAAATACCCAAAATTTCAAGGAGTTCCTGCCTTAAAAACAGGAACTACACCACAGTTATTTTGTGTTCTTTGCTACATTGGTTTCTATTAACCCATTTATTCTATCCGAAGAATTTTTATTCATTAAGATAGAAGAAATACATATAATTAAATAAATATATATATATATTTAAAATGCAGAGATGCCTATAATAGGACACCTATTATAGGCGTCTCTGCATTTTAAATGAATAATACATAGTCTATTGACTGTTTTTTTACTCTCGCTAGACCACTGGTGGTAAATAAAATTTCTAAAATTTTTTTGCTACCCTATAATTTATATATATATATATATATATATACACTCCGGTAGTAACTATTCAGATAGAATGGGGCATGCCAAAGCTAAGCTGAAACAGCTGTAAGATTAAACTTTTGTTCATTCTCTAATTCCTTATGTACTTTGTACGTTTATCTGTAAACCCGGTTGTCAAAATAACATGGTTTGTCATAAACACCTGTACTTTGTGGGTTTTTTTGTCACTTTAACTATGAATTAAATTACTGCATTCAACGGGATACACTGTCTGCAAGTCGTTGGGTTCAGCATATTATCCTCCATTTTCTAATTGATATATATATATATATATATATATATATATATATATAAGGTTATGATGGTTTCAGATCTGCAGTAGTATGCAAAATAGTGAAGAAAAGTGAGCTAAGGGAAAAAACTAAAATAAGCTGATAGCATGGATTAAAATATAAAAATAGTTAGTTCGAGTTGGTCTATGTGAATCTACACAAAAATATGTGTATTTACACACAAGACAGAAAGAAACTAGATATGTAAGCAAGAATGTTTACGTGTGTGTGTGGCAGGGGGTATGCATAAATAAATATACACACATATACACACACGTGTGTGTATGTGTACATAGAGAGAGACAAGCAGCTAAATATTTGTGCTCATATATGCATGCATAAACATGAATGCACATATGCTTAAATGTATATGCATGTGAATGTATAGATCTTCACACTATAAATGAGTTGATTTCCATCATGTATGTGTTTGTGTATGTGAGCATATACATACACAGACATACACGTGTGCATGTGTGTATATATATATGTGTATGTATTATGTATGCGTGTATATATATATATATATATATATATATATATACACACA
>NC_069003.1:29817394-29817655 GCF_001194135.2 Octopus bimaculoides
GTGTATATATATATATATATATATATATATATATGACTTCAGCATATCTGGAGCAAAGATGGAACATACATAGTGTGTGTGAAAAATGTGAAAAAAACACCCAAGATAAGGGGGAAAAAAAGGGGTACAAAACTTAACAGAAACAACAGCAAACAACAATAAAAATATATTTCAGACTAACAAACAAAATAATGAAGCAAACAAACAGAAAGAATATTCTTTTCTATTCTAGGCACAAGGCCTGAAATTTTTTGGGAGGGG
>NC_069003.1:29817857-29819306 GCF_001194135.2 Octopus bimaculoides
GGGGCAGTTGATTAAATTGACTCCAGTACACAACTGGTACTTAATTTATCGACCCTGAAGGGATGAAAGGCAAAGTTGACCTCGGCGGAATTTGAACTCAGAATGTAAAGATAGATGAAATACTGCTAAGCATTTCGCCCGGCATGCTAACAATTCTTATTTTTTTATTGCCCACAAGGGGCTAAACATGGAGGGGACAAAGAAGGACAGACAAAAGGATTAAGTTGATTACATAGACTCCAGTGCATAACTGGTACTTAATTTATCGACCCCGAAAGGATGAAAGGTGAAGCTGACCTCGGCGGAATTTGAACGCAGAATGTAACAGCAGACGAAATACCGCTAAGCATTTCGTCCAGATTCACACACTTATTGCAGTGGTCCTTCAGTTTTTTTTAATCCTTGTAAAAGAACTCAGAAGGTTGGGCCTCCAACCAGGCCTTTTGCTATACCCTTAAAGCCAGGAACTTTTTGGCACCCACCTCGTATCTTTATGATCTGAAAATGAAGATTCAATCTCTGGAATAACATCACACCTATTCTCCAAGGCCTTAGAAGTTCAAGAGCCAGAGATCAGCACAAGGTCATGGTATCTTGGTGACTGTTTTAGAAGATGACAATGGCACCATTCTACTCGATTTTTTTGGAATGTGGCCAAACTGTGAACAACAAGCAATGCAATGAAGCACATAAAAAGCTTAGAGAAGCCACTGGGTAGCAGAGACCAAAGAATCAGAAAACGAACCGTACTGGCAGCAAATCAGGCAACCAGCAACTGAAGCTGGTCAGTGGTCTATCATCCACTGAACACCTGGATCTTGTGACCCCTGACACCATACCTAATAGGCCAAAGATATCAAGTCAGAAACAAGATGCGACAGTGAAAAAGTGCCAGAAAAGTGTATATGTTAATTGTTTCAAAGAAGATTCTGGAGTTCAGATCAATGATGGCATAAATGCATCAGTTGTCAAGAGCTCCTTTGTACTAGAGTAACTCTATCAACATTGTAATTTATACATGAAAACATGAGGGTTGGCAACAGGAAGAGTACCCAGTTGTAAAAAACCCTGCCTTAACAAAAATTCCATCCAACCCATGGAAGAAAGCATGGAAAAGGGGGCACTAAACAACGATGGTGATGATGATGACCTCAGAATGTAAAAAGCTGCAACAAATGCTGTACTCTTTACTCTTTTACTTGTTTCAGTCTTTTGACTGTGTCCATGCTGGAGCACTGCCTTTAGTCGAGCAAATCGACCCCAGGACTTATTCTTTCTAAGCCTAGTACTTATTCTATCGGTCTCTATTGCCGAACCGCTAAGTTACGGGGACATAAACACACCAGCATCGGTTGTCAAGCGATGTTGGGGGGGACAAACACAGACACACAAACACATACATATATATATATATACACATATATACGACGGGCTTCTTTCAGTTTCCGT
>NC_069003.1:29820640-29822214 GCF_001194135.2 Octopus bimaculoides
AGGAGACAGAGTACTGGGGAGCCTTGAACTAAATGCCTCACAACATTAAGATCCTGCTAGGGGTAATGGTGGGCAGGGTCACTGTTGTCTTTCATCCATCTGGGGATGTAATCGACTACCCGCTCCCGGCAAATTTCAGGCCTTGTGCTTATAGTAGAAAGGATTATTATTTTTATTATTATTATTATTTAGAATTATTAGCACGCCGGGTGAAATGCTTAGCGGTATTTTCTGTCTTCATGTTCTCAGTTCAAATTCTGCCAAGGTCAACTTAGCCTTTCATCCTTTCGGATTCAAATTAAGTACCAGTGAAACAGTGGGGATCGATGTAATCGACTAGTCCCCTCCCCACAATTTTGAGACCCTGTGCTGCCAGTATAAAGAATTATTATTGTTATTATTATTATTATTATTATTAAAGTGGTGAGCTGGAAGAATCATTAGCATGCTGGGTGAAATGCTTAGTGGTGTGTCGTCTGTCTTCTTGTTCTGAGTTCAAATTCTGCCGGGTTCAACTTTGCCTTTCATTCTTTTTTGGGTTGGTGAAAATAAGTACCAGTTGAACACTGGGGTGGATGTAATCGACTTAACCCTTCCCCCGGAGTTGCTGGCCTTGTGCCTGAATTTGAAATTGCTATTAAAGATGGGGAGCTAGTAAATGTGTTACCATCATGTTGGACAAAATGCTTAGCAGCATTTCCACCGGTTCAAATTCCGCCAAGGTGGATTTTGCCATAATAAGCACCAGCAGAGCACTGAAGTTAATTAATCAACATCCCCCACCGCCACCACAAAATTGCTGGCTTTGTGCCAAAATCAGAAAAACTAATCATTATTATTATCTCGTGGTGGTGGTGGTGATAGTAATTATTGTCTGTGTATCTTCACAGTAGACAATTCGACATTCTTTAGAAATATTCATCTAGTGTATAATCAATAAAACAAAGAGCAGCAGCAGCAGCAGTAGAGTCAGAGTAAGAAGCTCCTAACAAGGGTAGTTCATGATACTTTTTTTTTCTTTAAGCTGCTTTCACGGGCCTTCAAAGAGCCTCTGTCACTAATGAATAGATCAGATTGGAAGTTATCTCCAAACCCAGACATCATCATCATATTTTCATCCTTTAACTTCTACTTTCCATGCTGGCATGGGTTGGATGGTTCGACAGGAGCTGGCTAGGCAGAATACTGCACCAGGCTTCAGTGTCCACTTTGGCATGGTTTTTACAGCTGGATGCCTTTCCTAACACCAGCCATCCTACGGAGTGGACTCAAAAGTGTGTGATGCTTACAACACCTTGGTTTCCCAAGCGGTCACCCATCAAAGTACTAATTAGGCTTGATGTTGCTTAACTACAGTGATCGGGGAAGAGGGGGCGCAATGGCCCAGTGGTTAGGGCAGCTGACTCGCGGTTTCGATTCCCAGACCAGGCGTTGTGAGTGTTTATTGAGCGAAAACACCTAAAGCTCCATGAGGCTCCGGCAGGGGATGGTGGCGAACCCTGCTGTACTCTTCCACCACAACTTTCTCTCACTCTTTCTTCCTGTTTCTGTTGTACCTGTATTTCAAAGGGGCC
>NC_069003.1:29822920-29824915 GCF_001194135.2 Octopus bimaculoides
GGGGGGGACAAACACAGACACACAAACACACACACATATATATATATATATATATATATATATATATACGACGGGTTTCTTCCAGTTTCTGTCTACCAAATCCACTCACAAGGCTTTGGTCGGCCCGAGGCTATAGTAGACACTTGCCCAAAGTGCCACACAGTGGGAATGAACCCGGAACCATGTGGTTGGTAAGCAAGCTACTTACCACACAGCCACTCCTATAAATTTTGACAAAATCTTATGTGGGGGGGACCCCTAAGGGTCATCTGTCGAGAATCACTGTTTCGTTGGGATATTAAACAGACTCCAAGAATGGAAGGTCAAGTTGGCTTGGACAGGATTTGATGTCAGAGTGTAAAAGGTCACGAAACACAGTTCCAATGCCAGCACAGTTCTATCAATCCACTAGATTATTGTTGTAACAAATCCAATTGAACTTACCATCAATAAACCTTCTGTCCCCCCCCCCCCTCACTATCTCTGCGTCCACTAAGAAGTGCCAACCATCCTCCTGCCGTCAATGTCAACCCTTCTCCTTCTACTGGGGTCTATTCTCCTCCTCCTCACGACGTGACAATGCTCCTCCCACCACCGAGTCAAAACCTCGATCCCCCCCACCCAATGTCTCTGCCACTGTGCTAGTTCCCCTCCTCCTACTCCTCCCACGATACTGGACAAACTACATCGCCGGCTTCTTCCTTATATAATGCAGACTCTTCTCCTCCTCTTCCGGTCACTGTGTCAAAACACCCTCATCTCCTCCTTCACCCATTATCCGTCAACCCTTCCACGTCTCCCAACATTGCATAATCCGTAAACCCCTCTTCCTCCGCTGCCTCTCTTCATTTCAACGTGTCAACGCTCCTCAAAAAAAATTCAAAAAGAAAAAAAAACCCATCTATAAAGCGTCAACCACATTCCTTGCTTCTCCCTACTACGATGTATTAACTCTCCTTCTCCCACAACTCAATGCCAGACACTCCTCCATCGCTCCCTACTAATAATATACCGACTTACACAGTTCTCCTCCCACCACTACTACAATGTGTCAAACCTCCTCCTCTCTCACTTATTGTGATTCAATGTGTAAGAATGTACAACACTTCCAATCTCGTGTTGCTTTCGATCTTGAATATTTCTCCAGTGTCAGTGTGTGTGTGTGTGTGTGTGTGTGTGTGTGTCTGCTTCGCTTTATATTTTCGTCTACATTCTTGCATTGTTGCGCTAACTCTAGATATGTTCTCTTTGAGCTAACCTAACATCAATGGCGTTCCAACCGTGTCCACTTCGTTTCCTATTCAGACATTACATCTAGGACTACATTACCCTCTTTGATAAGACAGTAGTGTGCGATTAAAGAGAGAGAGAGAGAGAGGGGTGTTTAGCTACTATTTCTAGCAGGTTGAGCAACAATATAGTCTCCCTCGCAAATCTTACAACGTATGTAGATTTACGAGTGTTTAAGCTTCATTTTCATTCATCCAGTGTATGTATGGGTGTGTGCATACACCAATAACAACAATGATTATATGAACTGAGAATTTACATTCCACATTAATTAAGACACCAGCTATATTAATCACCCTAATAAAACAGTAGAATACGAGAAAACTAGCAATGTTTCTTTCTTTAGCAAAAAGTGATAATATAAGTAATTTAAAGAGTGACATATATTTGGTCTTGGAGAAGCAGAACAGGAATGTACGTTCCATAACACTTTGACCTGTTATTATCCAACACTGGCGGAGATATTGGGTCATGCATCCTCAATCTAATAGAGGTTTTGGAGGGGATTTTCATATTTCAACCTTGATGTTCGGTTGATATATATGTTTGTGTTGTCGAATGTGCTTAATTACATACAAATAGGCAAAAATACCCTTATATATTTAAAGTAAACATAAAGAAATTGTGTCGACTGTTTATATATTACATACACACACACACACACATATATATATATATATATATATATGTATATATATATATATA
>NC_069003.1:29825517-29829235 GCF_001194135.2 Octopus bimaculoides
TATATATATATATATATAGATAGATAGATAGATAGATAGATAAGGTCCTGGGAGAGTAGAGAGGGTATTTCCAATGCAGCAGTCAACCCAAGCTTTAGGTTACATACATTATATATATGTTATATATTGAATCTTTGGTATCCAAGACAGTTTATTACTTGTATTATTAACGGAAAGGCATAACATAAAAAGTTAGACAAGATGCATGGAACATGATCCGAAACTTCACCCCTGAGTTTAACCGCTTTGCATAAAGATGTGTTACAATGTGTGAAGAGAGAAAACTGTGTCATTGTTTAGAACCAGGTCAATCAATCTCGACTGAAGAGACACTAATATTGAAAGCTATTCCGACCGTGACCCCCACTGAAGTGCATGTTACCAGAAATATAAGTGTATCTGAATCTACATTAACCAATACGCCCCTTAATTTTTTTTAAAGGGTGTAGTGTGTAGTTAGAAGAAAATGTGGCTACTATTTCTAGCAGATCGTGTAACATCTCAGAGGGCTCCTGTGTTGGTTCGGCATAAAAACGATGTTTGAACAAGTGAATATATGTAAAGCATACAATATATATATATGTACGTGTGTACTGTTGTCTGTGTGCATGTGTGTGTGTGTGTGTGTGTGTATGTGTGTGCGTGGGAGCTAAACAAGGGAGTCTCTTAGCAAGTGAAGAACGGAAAAAGAGGCGGATATATGTTCGCAAGGAGAGGTCCAAGGACATTAAATACATTATTACATACATTATCAATGAAAATTTTTTTACAACCATCGAAAGCAGCAGCAACTACAATAACAACAACAATAATAACGAAAATAAGAAAGAAAAAAAACAATCACAATCACTATAAAATGAAATAAACAAGCTTACCTGCCATCCTTTAGACGCAAGAGATGGTATATATTAACTGACAATGTATATATAAATTACATAAATATGTATATATATATGTATGTATTATAACTTCAATTTGATCATATTTAGCTTGTGTTGACTCTTTCTTCCTTTTGTGCGTATGTATGAGCGCTATATATATTCTTGTAGCTTTCTATATTACAAGAGACGAGATATATAACTGGCAAAATATATATATATATTACATAAATATATTTACATTTATATATATATGTATTACATCAATTTGGTCATGTTGCGCTCATTTTTCTTTTAATTTCCTTCTGTGCGTAGTATGAATTGTATTTATACAGGTATATTTCCTGATAGCCCTCTATATATATATATATATTATATATCTATATATATATATATATATATATATATATATATATATATATACACAAAGGAAGCAAGTAAAAAAGTAATAAACACACCCCAAGGTACTCCCTTAATTAGTATAAATAATTGCTAAAGATAACGCGAGGGACACGGATTGTGTGATGCACTGATCCAGAAGCACACGACACACAAAATACATATATAAATGTGTATTAAACGAAGCGTGTCAGCTCGTCTCTGTTCTGTTTTTCTTCCAATTAAGTTATTTTCTTCTTCTTCACGAATCCCCATTGATATGCCATGTTGATGTTGTACGAATTGGCAGCGACCTCTGCTGGTAACTTGAATTATCTCCCTTAGTGTTTCTCTTTCTCTCTCCCTCCTTTTCTCTCCTTCTTTCTATCTCTCTCTCTCTCTGTTTCTATTTCTCTCTCTGTGTTTCTCTTTCTCTCTGTTTCTCTATCTCCCGTTTCTTTCGCCCTTCCTTCCTACTTTTGAGGTGAATCCTCTATTTCTGCCTTCTCTACTTCATTTTGTCTTCAGTTCATCCCAAAGTTGTCTCCCCTAACTGATGTAGTTTCTTAGCAAGACACACGCATACGCACACACGCACGCACTCACATACATACACATGATCTTTTACCTGTTTCAGTCACTCGACTGCGGCCATGCTGGGGCACCGCTTTGAAGGATTCTTGGTAGAACCAATCAACTCCAGTATTTTTTTTCAAATATTCGTAAATATTCTATCATTTTCTTTTTGCCGAACCCCTTGTTTACAGGGACGTAAACCAGCCAATACTGGTTGTCAGGTACTAGTGACACGCACACACGCGCACACACACACACACACACACACACACACACACACACACACACACACACATATATATGCATAATGTCAGTGTATCGGGATAAGATTATCTAGGTGGGTACTGTGGTAGCTCTCAGGTATACACCATGTTATGGCTAACCACATCAAGTTGTAATAAATGTCAATGATCACTTAGTATTGGCAATTCCACTGTAATTCTTCTGATGGGTAACTTCAAGTTCGCTTCCCTGGATTATGAATGTTATCAGGAGTGTAGATTTCAAACAATTATAAACAATACAGAGACAAGCTATATGGTTTGCAAGTCCACGTGCGGGATGATCTTACGAGACACCACTTCATTGGCTCACAATGAACTTATCTGTCGTCCTTTGATAGGTTTTGTTCGTGGTCCTAACCTCCTCACTCGGAAAGCCAGGTGGGAGAGCCGGTTTAGTTGCTGACTACCCAACCATAAAACAGATGATACTGGGTTACTGGATGCCAAATTCATGAACCTTTAACCTTCAACATTTTTATTACTGGATATGGCTGTTTACAAACGAAAGATGCTGATGGTATAACTGCAGATTGAGAGGAGAGAACCAACCGCACTGTTTTGTAGATGGCTAACTGAGGTACATCACGTGTGAGTGTCTGAAGTTATTTCTTGCTTGAAGGGTGTCTGTGCATGCAACCAAGGATGTCTGGTTTTAACAGTGTGCTTTCTGTGAGTGGACAAGGTAGTCTATGCGTAAGGTCAATACTGCCTGAATGCGTGAGGTGGCACAAGGCTTAGTGTAGTGTGATGGTTGAGTGGAGAGTGGTGAGCGAGTGTAGTTTGGTGTACAAGTGTGGTGTAATATCTGAGTGTAATTTGGTAGTTGAGTGTAAAGTGATAGCTGAGTGTAGTGTGGTGAATAATTGTAGTGTAGTTTAGTGTGAGAGTGTGGTGTGAATTCTGAGTGTAGTTTGGTTGTTGAGTATAGTGTAACGAGTGAGTGAGTCTAGCATGGTGGTTGAGTGTAGTATGATGGCTGAATATTGTGTGGAAGCTGAGTATAGTGTGTTGGCTGAGTGGAGAATGGTGGCTGAGTGAAGTATAGTGTTTGAGTGTAGTGTGATGGTTGAGAGTAGTGTGGCAGTTGAATGTAGTTTGGTCTGTGAATGATGTTAAGTGGCTGAGTATAGTGTAAAGTTTGGCTGTAGTGTACTGACTGAGTGTTTGAACATTAAACACTATATACTCAGTCTGATGTTGCCACACCCAGTAGGATGTTATAACAGCATTACAAATCAATATGGTTCAATAAATCAATACAGACAAATCAATACACATAGCTATAATTTTATATCTTGTCTCACTCTCTACTATCTGTGTCATGTAGAAAATAACAAGTTTTTTTTTTTTTTACATTTCAGGTGACAAAGAAACTCTCTTATCCTTGCAAATATTGTTGGAAGACAACCCTTTCAAGAAGCAGTGGCTGTAATTTCAAAAGAAAAGAGTCTTTTGAATTATTTTTTGGAAGTGTATGGCCACTCACCAATGATTAAAACAAGAAAAAGATAAAAGATAGGATAGAAACACATACGTATGCATTCATAGACATGCATGCACATTCATGCACACACACACACACTCACACACACACACACACAC
>NC_069003.1:29829694-29833239 GCF_001194135.2 Octopus bimaculoides
GGGATTGAACCAAGTATCACATATTTTCAATGTTAACTTCTCAATCATTTTTTTCCTGCCTTATATTACACTGTCTCAGTACAGTGGAGGCGCAATGGCCCAGTGGTTAGGGCAGCAGACTCGCGGTCATAGGATCACGGTTTCGGTTCCCAGACCGGCCGTTGTGAGTGTTTATTGAGCGAAAACACCTAAAAGCTCCACGAGGCTCCGGCAGGGGATGGTGGTGAACCCTGCTGTACTCTTCTACCACGACTTTCTCTCACTCTTACTTCCTGTTTCTGTTGTGCCTGTAATTCAAAGGGGTCAGCGTTGTCACACACTGTGTCACGCTGAATATCCCCAAGAACTACATTAAGGGTACATGTGTCTGTGGAGTGCTCAGCCACTTGCACGTTAATTTCACGAGCAGGCTGTTCCGTTGATTGGATCAACTGGAACCCTCGACATCGTAAGCCAACATCGGAGTGCCAACAATTACACTGTCTCAGTACAACATAGCGTTTGGTACCAGATCATTCTAAGAATGGTCAGGCTCAGAGACCAGTGACCACTTATCATCTCTTTAGCATTTACCTCTGGAGTGTAAAAGCATGTGGCTTAGTGATTATGGTATGGGGCTTGTGATCACAAGATTGTGGTTTCGATTCCTGCACTGGGCAACGTGTTGTGTTCTTGAGCAAAACTCTTCACTTCACGTCGCTCCAGTCTTCTCCACTGACACAAATGAATAATCTTGTGACAGACCAGCGTCCCATCCATGGGGGGAATTTCTATGCCATGGAAACCAGAAAACCGGCCCTTATGAGTCGGCATAACATGAGAAGGTAACCTTTTTACTTCTGGAGTGGTTCTGTTGTAGCCTATGTTTGTTGCTGCTGGTTAACCCCTGATCTTCCATGGTCTAGATGGCTCCGATGATCAAATGCATTCCAATCATGACCATCCCATCTTTATTAATATCAGGGATGACATTATCCAATATACCCTTTTTCTTATCTTTGACAGTAAGGCCCGATTTAAGGAAGATTTGGCTGTTATTTTCAGCAACTTTAGCATTCACCAAGAATATCCCTTGCATGTGTGTGTGTGTGTGTGTACATGTTGAGTGTGTGTATATTTGTATACATGTGTGTGCGTATGTGATAATGTGTTCATACGTATTGAATGCATGTATGTGTATGTGATGATGTTTGTGTGTGTGTGTGTGTGTGTGTGCGTGTGTTTGTGTTTGTGTGTGTGTAATAGTGTGCTCAATATGTATGTAATGTATGTTCATGTTTGTACATGTATATATGCATATAGAGTGTGATAATGTGTTCATATGTGTATGTATGTACATGTGTGTGTATATATGAATATACACATGTGTGTGTGTGTCATAATGTGTTTATATGTGCATGTATATGTATGTTTCTGTATGTATATACGTTTCTATATATGTATGTGTATGCTTCTGTGTTTGTGAAGTGTATTTATGTGTTTCTCAGTGTGTGTATAAGTTGAGGCGAAACAGGTACATACACACACACACACACAGACATATATATATGTTTTGTGTGTGTGTGTGTGTGTGTGTGTGTGTGTGTGTGTGTGTGTGTGTGTGTGTGTGCAACAGCTCATGTCACATTAAACTGGTCAGCTGTGGACCCCTTAACCTTCAGATGGACAGTTGTTAGTTCAGCCAGGTGAGTTCTCTCACCATAAAACTTGACCATGTTTGGAAAAAAAAAAAATAACATCACAGAACAAGCGTTATTAGAGAGGGTGGGAGGGCGAAAAAGAAAGAAAGAAAGAAGGAAGAAAGAAAGAAAGAAAGAAAGAAGGAAGGAAGAAAGAAGGAATGTGCGAGAGAAAGAGCTTGTGCAAAAGAAATGGAAAGACAGAGAGAGAAAGAGAGAGAGAGGGAATGATAGAGAAGAGGAAGGCAGAGGGAGATATAATGAGGACATATGAGAAAGAGTGTGTCTGAGAGAGAAAGTGACTGTGTGGAAGAAAGAGAGAGAGAGAGAGAATGTGAGTGTGTATGAGAGGAGAGTTTGAGCGAAAAGAAGTGATTGAGAATATGTGTGAAGGAGAGAGAGAGACAGAGACAGACAGACAGACAGAAATTGGGTGAAATTAAGAGATAGGGAAAAATAGACCGAGAGAGAGAGGGGGGGAGCTAGAGAGCAAGAGAAAGACAGAAAGAGAAGAAGTTATATACATATATATATATATATATATATATATATACATACAGGGAGAGAGAGAGAGGAGTTAAAGAGAGAGAAAAAGAGGGAGAGAGAGGGCAATGAATAGAGAAAAGAAGGAAAAAGAAGTCCAAGAATGTGAGAGCAAATGAAAGTGTATGTGTGTGTGTGTGTGAGAGAGAGAGAGAGAAAGAGAGAGAGTGTGAGAGAGAGAGAGAGAGAATGAGAGAGAGAGAGAGAGTTGCATTGAACAACTCAGTCTTATCTTGATTCGCCAGTAAAAACAAGTATTCTCTATTGACAATAATAAAAATCAATAAATCGATAAATCTATTAATCAATAGAACCACTGAAGGTGAATATATGTGCGTGTGTATGTGTGCGTGTGCATGTATGAGTGTGTGTAATGACCAGATGAAACTAATGTAAGCATGTGTGAATGTATGTATATATCTATGTGCGTATGTATGTGTTTGTCCATAATTATGTCTCTATGTTAGTATGTGTGCTTGTGTACCTGGGTGCTACAATGTGTGTGTGTGTGTGTGTGTATACATGTAGGGGTGTTTGTAACTATGTCAGTGTGTGTATATTTATGTCTATGTATGTGTGTGTCTATGTGTCAAAATCGATATGTGTGTGCTTGTGTGTTTGTTTGTCTATTATGGAACTCTGTGCCATAATAGGGGAGTTTAAGGCCAGTAATCTGTAGAAACTGTTATAATATGATAACTGCATAATCCAATCTGTCAAAGAGTTAAGGAAGAAATTTCAACTGACAAAGCAAATCCTAGAATCAAAAGATTTTTGCAGTAAACCTATCAAAGACAAAAGTTTTTAGTTATCAGGAAGGATGATTGTCACACCCTAGCTGTGGAAGAGGTAGACCCAGGAAAACCTGGGATGAGGTGGTGAAGCACGACCTTTGAACATTGGGCCTTACCGAGGCAATGACTAGTGACCGAGACCTTTGGTCACCTCTTCCTTTGGTCACCTCTTTCTTTGGTCAACTCTTCCTTTCTCCTTTCAGCCAGCATAAAGACAAGACGAAACTACTGTCTCTATCTCCGTTCAGCTTCGTCACATCACAGCGTTCAATATCTCATCGCGTTCGGCCCTACGGCCTTTAATGTTGTTTTCACTGTTTAATTTTTCCTGTCTTGGTTTTTGTTTGCTACCTTAGAACCCTCCACTTAGCAGGTTAATTCACTACGTGGGAAGAGCTATTCTAAGAGCGCGTTCTGCCTCATCTTCGAAACGCCTAGTTTAGAATAGAGGCAGCTGATGAAGGAAAAGTTCCATAAGTGGCTCGTCTGTTTTCCTATGTGTTCACTTTGTTGTCCGTATAAAAGTCCG
>NC_069003.1:29833875-29836705 GCF_001194135.2 Octopus bimaculoides
GGGAAAATTTTAAAATTTGGTGTATTGATGTAATTTTCCATGCTGAATCTCGGGAGATGATTCACTTTTTGTAAAAAGTTACAGACGTTTAAAGTTTGATCATTTTTACCCTGTCAGAAAGCAGGATTTGGAAGCTGTCATTTTGTGCATGATGGTACTGTTGTCAACTGTAAACAAACGAACCATATAAACCTTCATGACGTTTTTATTTTGGAGAATTTTCAGAAAATTTTCGCGAATTTGTATCTTACACACGGGATTTCATACGATTATGAAAAAAAAAAAAAATAAATAAAATCGGTGTGTGATTTAAAGACTATTTAGCAATTATTTTTAACACAGTTTACGACCACCATTTAATACGCGAAAAATGACCGCGTGAGTAAGCAATTTGGTAACATCTTGGCTTGTTACTATGGAAACGGGCACCTATAAGCTTGTGGCTTTCGATTGGCTAAAATTACTCCAAATGTGCAAACTTTAAAAGCTATCAACTCTTTATTTATTGATTTTTGGCGAAAATTAATTTCATGCCAATGATCTGCTGATTAAAATATAGTACACCAAATATGAAATCAATAGGAACAAAAATCTAAGAAATAAAAAAAAAAGTGGCAGCCAAACAGAAGATCCGCTAAGCGTACTTATACTTTCTTTTAGTGAGTTAATAATTTGAAAGGAAAGGGAACAAGGTGGGCGACGGTGGGAGGAGAGGAAACGTCGCAAACACACCAATATTAGCACGCGCTCGCGCGCACACAACACATAGAATTACATCACAAATAATTATGACGTAACAATAGAATCTGATGACACTTTCATTTCAGTTTTGGCGGCTTTGTGTTTACGCTTGCCAAGAGAATTTATTTTCAATCAAACACGCAAACCAACACACACACACACACACACATACATACACACACACATAGACACACACACACATAATAACATTACAAATAATCATGACGTAACAATAGAATCTGAAGGCTTTTTCATTTCGGTTTTGGTATCTTTGATATCTATGTTTGCAAAGAGAATTTATTTTCAATCAAACACGCAAACCAACACAAAGACACACACACAAAGACACACACAAAGACACAAATACAAACACACGCGCACACACACAAATCAAATACACACTGACAAACACACAGACATACGCGCGCGCACACAGACAGACAAACACACACACACACACAGTCAAACACACATGCACACACATTCACATTTACGCATGCACAGCACAGACACATATGCAAAAGCACATTCAATCATATTCAGACACATACACATACTCACACACACACACACATTTATATATATATATATATATATATATACACACACACACACACACATATGCACATCAGCACACACAAATCGAATTCGGAATTATCGACATTAAACAGTGCATACCATTTCAAGCTGTTGAATTCGTTCCACATTATATAATTTATTTTCTGACTCGTGCGATACAAAACTCTTGTCTAGCTGGAGTCGTTCTCTTTATTTATCCATTTATTTTGCATTCGAAACTTCATATGGCCATCTTCATTGCATACTGCTCAATTAACATATTCTTTTATTCTTTCTAATGTTTAGGCCATCAAGGAAAATGGAGGACACTACAGAAATGATAAATGGTTTATGACACAAAAGAAATTACTTTAAATTTGCTAAAATAACATTTGAAGTGGTTTATATATGGTCAGCTTGCGACATATACTCTAGTCGACTTAAAGGTTTTTGCAAAGTCAAGATATATCACGTCCATATTTAAGTTGTTGGGCAGCTGCTTTAACACCCGGTCATAGTGCTGTAAGAGCTGTGTCAGGCAGTCTGGAAACTTCTAGATCAGGAGTATGGAAACTTTTTAAACCAATTACCCCAAATTGTATTTATTTACGTCGACGTTACCCTGTTGATTTGAACGGAAGAAAATCATAGATTCTTTGAATTCAAAAGGTTTATTGAATCTATAAAGATCTCTCTGGATCTTTTTGGTTTGACGGGCAACACTTGTTTTCTTAACGAAACACTTTCAAACTTGGGATACTGGTAGAATGTGTCATATAAAACATCTTTTATGTTGCCCGTCAAACCCAAAAGATCCATCTCTCTCTCTCTCTCTCTTTTTTTTTCTCTCTCTCTCTCTCTCTCTCTTTTTTTTCTCTCTCTCTCTCTCTCTCTCCCTCTCTCTCTCTCTCTCTCTCTCTCTCTCTATTTGAGAGAGAAACTGACAGATAGAGAGCAAGAAAGATAAGCTATAGAAAGCAAGACAATTGGAGAATAATGATTAGATAAAGTAATAAATTAAAAGCGTGGAGTAAATAAAACACAAGTGAGAGAGAGAAAAAGCATAAAGTCAGGAGAATGAAAATGAGAAGTAAATTTAAACAAAGAAAGGCGGAGTGGGAGTGGGAGTGAGATAGAAGGGTGAGTAAGTATATGTAACAAAATTTTTGGCATCACACTGTCTTTAGTTATCTCGGTTTTTTATCTTTGTCTTTTGAAGTGTATATTAATAAATAAAATAATGTCATCATTATATGAAAAATGTTGCAGTACGGCTTTAGATACATCTTTTGAATGAAGTAGTAACTAACGCTTTTTTTGGAATGTGTGTGTACTTGTGTGTGTGTGTGTGTGTGTGTGTGCGGCTGTGTACGTGTATATACATGTGTGGATGTACGAGTGTGTCAGTACGTGTGTGTGTGTGTGTGTGCGTTTGTGTATGTGCGTGCGTATGTACGTGTATATATATATATATGTGTGTGGGTGTATGACTGTGTGTGTACGTGTGTGTGTGTGTGTGTGTGTGTGTGTG
>NC_069003.1:29837339-29838742 GCF_001194135.2 Octopus bimaculoides
TCTAGTTGATGTTCGTTATACATCACATGTGTCATAACCTTGTTTGAAACCATTATTCGTCCATAATATTGGTTTAAAATTTTGGCACCAGGCCAGAAATTTCGAGAAGCGAGGGTAAGCCGATTGCATCGATCCCCAGTGCTCAACTGGTACTTATTTTATCCTCCACCCCTCGAAAAGATGAAAGGTAAAGTCGACCTCGGCGGAACTCGAACTCAGAATATAAAGACGGACGAAATACCAATTTCTTTATTGCCCACGGGGGGGGGGGGCTAAACATAGAATGGTACAAAACAACAACGGACGAAATGCCGTTAAGCATTTTGGCTGGCATGCTAACGATTCTACCAGCTCGCCGCTGTCTTGTATCTCTTTATAATAATAACCAGTGAGGAAATGTAAATTCACACTGAAAAAGGAAACAGTATGTGTAGATATTGGCAGAAGAACGGTTACAAATTCCTGAATTTAAAGATTAGCTCCAACAAAATGAATATGATAGAAGCAAACTCTTGTAATGTTGCAATTTTACTCGGAGAAATGCAAATAAATCCATGGTAATGATACAAAAAATTTCTCTCAAGCCTAAGAAAATACCTAATGTTGATATTTTTCGTATGATATGAATCGTATCATGATATAAAAAGTCAACAGAGACTGAACAAACAACCAGAAGTGAGCAGCTTTTTATTGCTGGCTATATCATTGAACATAACATTCGCTTTGCAAAAGCTGATCTTCTGATGACGATGCTATAAAGAGAGCATTTCCAGACAGTAAAATTGTTTGAAAATTATCAATGAAAAGAACAAAATTTCTGTATGTTAGTCAAGATGGCATAGACTTCCATGAAAAAGTAGTGATAATGGATATCTCTGTAAGCCACAAACATTTTCTGTCATTCATAATTCATGAAAGTACGGACATTTCAGATACCCAAATTTTCGTTATAGTTGTTAGATACTTTAATTTAAATAAATATCAAAATCATAGAAACTATATTTTAGACAATTACTACCGTAATTGTTTAAAGTGGAACGGCTCTTGGTTTTTACAGTCCTGTCATATTTCTCTTGCATGAAAGAAATATTCCTAAGATTTTCAACTCCTAAGAACCTTTTGCGGAACGCTAGGGTTCCAGGGAACCCCGATTGAGAAACACTGCTCTAGACTTCCGAGGCTCCTGGGCAACTAACTGCCCAGTGCGTCCATGCCTTAAGACGGCACTGTTCCTGTTGTTTCTTTATCATCATCTTCATTATCATTATCAAAACGTTTCTCTCGTAAGCGAACTTGTACTGATCCTAGAACCACGTGGTTGGGAAGCAAGCTTCTTACCACACAGCTACGTCGAATACATAAATGTGTGTGTGTATATGTATGTACACACACTTGTATATATA
>NC_069003.1:29838933-29839655 GCF_001194135.2 Octopus bimaculoides
TATATATATATATATATATATATATATATGCATGTATGTTTATAAATGTATATTTCTATATTTATTGTGGCGTGATGTGTGTGTGTGTGTGTGCACGCGCGCACACACACACGTCTAGAATTAGATGCTTACTTATTACGCAGTTGCTGAAATATCTCAATGCTTTACTGATTAGAGACACGAGTTTCTAAAGATCCGATTTTGGTTGACGCCTGCTGAAGCATTGAAGATATAAATACAAAAGTGGAATCACAAAACGTACTTGTAAGAGAAATCGTCAGTTTGTGATGTCATAATAGAAATGTATCAGAAAGTGGAATTGAGATATATAAAGAAATGAAAATTTCCAAATTTATTAACCAGCGCTGCTAAATGAGGATTGAAATGACGTCATAAAAGAATACAGTAATACCTCACTTTACAAGCACCCGCTTTACATATGTATGTATGTATGTATGTATGTATGTATGTATGTATGTATGTATATATACATACATATATATGCCATGATTCGCCATGATAGATCGCTGACCACTACATTTATATATTTTTTATCCTTGTTTCTCTCCTTATTTCTTTCTGTGTTCCTTTCAGTTGAAGAGCGTAGGCTCGAAACGTCAAAGACTTTCTCTATTCCCGAGCGTTAAACTAATACATCCATTTGTTGTTTACACCACCTGTCTTCGTTTGTTGCATTTTTCGTAAATTCTCCCATATATATA
>NC_069003.1:29840745-29848384 GCF_001194135.2 Octopus bimaculoides
ATATATATATATATATATATATATATATATATATATACACATACATATACGACGGGCTTCTTTCAGTTTCCGTCTACCAAATCCACTCACAAGGCTTTGGTCGGCCCGAGGCTATAGTAGAAGACACTTCCCCAAGGTGCCACGCAGTGGGACTGAATCCGGAACCATGTGGTTGGTAAGCAAGCTACTTACCACACAGCTACTCCTGCGCCTAAACATTCTTTAAAAAATGGATGGAACATTGTGCCACTGCACCATAAATTTCTTCTTTTGAGGCAGATCAAAATGCTTTTTTCAATTGTAGGGTGTTATTTATAACATTTTAAGATGATCGACACAAGATGTAACCTTTCTTCTAACTCACGAACCTTAAAACATTTACTGAGCCTCACAGATCGATATTAAAGAACTTTCTCTTTTCTTATGATAGAATTGGAAATAAGCTTTAAAACAAAACAAAGGCAGCAGTGGTGCTGCAAAAAGCATTGGTTATTATCAATGCTATGTTATTGAATGAAATGTAGTATATACGATGACGACGGTGACGATGACGACGGTGACGATGACGACGGTGACGATGACGACGGTGACGATGACTGCGCCAGTGGCCATTGACGATGACGACGACAAGAACAATGACGTGATGGAACTTTGAATGAAGCTTTGTGTGTTTCATTGTGTGATATTTGAAATGAAAACTGTTCAAAAACCAATACAATGCAAGTTGTAATGGAAGAGTGAGCACGGAAGACAGGAAGACAGAACAGCAGTTTACAGCTTACTTTTTTATTTCTATATTTCGAGGTTAATACAACCTCAGCAGAGAACATGGAGGAGGTGCTGAGCTAGTACTCAGATATACGGAAGTAGGAAAGAGCATGCGAAACGAAGACTGGTTATGGTGACAATATGTTTCTATGTGTTTTACAAATTGCATTGTATTGGCTTTTTAACAATTTTGACTTTAAAGTATACATACACACATTAATATATTATACATACCTACATACATACATACATACATACATACATACATACATACATACATACATGCATACAAGCATACATATGTACATGCATACAATCATACATACATACATACATACATACATACATACATACATACATACATACATACATACATACATACATATATACATATGTGAAGAAATTGAGAGGGAAAAATACTATACAAAAGCACAAGACTGAGATTTAATAATAATTTGTAGATTTGGGTTCTGATTGACTTTATTTTATCAAAACTGTCTTCTTTTTTTTTTTTTTTTTGATTTGTATAAATAAAAACTTTGATCACTGAAAAATCAAACGGAAAGTTCTTCAAACTGCGACCTCCTGATGAAAAATTCTTTGAAACTTCAGTGGAAGAAAACAGAAAGAAGATTGTACAATTCTTGTAGATTGTCGAAATTGGTATGACTATATAGTTGAATTATTTCTTTCGAAATACGTTAACAGAGAATGCAAAATTAAATATTTAGGATTGAGATCTGTATTTTAAAATATATTTGTGTATTTAAATAGTTGAAAGACTCCTTTTCTTTAGTGATTTATCTGAAAATGAAAATATAAAACTGAAATGCAAGCAACGAAATTACAAGAGGTAAGGAAATACTGAGTAACTTACAAATGATGTTCTTAGAATTAATTTAAAACTTGTATATCTACTATTTACTTGCATACATTCAAACATGATGGCCGTCCACTCGTGACCGAGGAAGACCATTGCCGACCTTCAGGAACATTGTGCGCTCTAGGACTAACTTATATTTTGCATTTGCGGCTCCGTTGGTGGTTAAAGAGCCCTGCTCTTGACAAGCGTACACGACTGCAAACATTTCAGACCAAGCTTTCCCCATTCACTATACGAGCCGTGGGCTTTCACGCAGCTCGCTTAAGTTCTTCCTGCTGGATACGTGCTCTCTTAAAAGTGTCAATCCCCTCCTTAACCTGTTTCCTCCATCCGTGGCGATGACAGACATTGTTCTCCCAGTCAGTGTCCTGCATATCACAGGCCTTTAATGAGGACTTGACACAGTCCTTAAATCGCAGCCTTGGTTTCTGCCGGAGTCTCCTTCCATTCACAAGTTCTCCATATAGCATCTGTTTAGGAATCCTGCTATCCTAAGCAGGAAAGCAGGATTCCTAAACATTCAAACATACATACATACATACATACATACACGCATACATACATATATACATACGCACAGACAGACATACGGTGCATTTGGTTTTGTTGGTAAATGCTTAAGTGACAAGCTGGAAAAGGGACAGTTTTCAGAAAAAGATTGATTCAATCAGCTAACACACACATTAGAAATATTAGGGGTACTGTAATGTCGCATTTCACGTAATGAGTTCAAATCAGTATAAAATATGTGATAAATATATTTATTCATTCAAGATGTAATTGCCTTTGTTAGCCATAACATTTTCTCACTTCAAAGCCAGTTTTCTGAGTCCTCAGTGAAAAAAACCAAAAAAAAAAACCCAACTCAGGTTCTTTTGAAGAGAAAAGTATTTGGGCTGCCGATTCTTTATTCTCCTACTACTGAATATTTTCCCCTGGCAAAGTGTTCAAGAGACCTCAATAAATGAAAATCTGATTGTGATAGGAATGCTGAGATAGAACTTTCCAGACTAATGATGGGGCACTACTTATTGAATTATGATTACAAAATGGAATATTTACCGTCAAAAAAACAAGGGCATGTGGATGGTTTGTCCAGACTGATACCAAAACACAGTGAGCCATTCGAAGATACGGTAATCGCAGCATTAAGATCAGAAGGAGAAATAAAAAAATGTAATGCGGAATGCGGTACGCAAATTACAGGTGACCCTAGAAGACATAAAACGAAATGTGGAAAAGGAGAAATTCATAACAGAAATGAAAAGAATTCTGTGGACAGGAAAAGTAAATAGGAACAAGGTTGGTGTGAAATGAAACCAAGATGTGAACTTCATCATCATCATCATCATCATCATCATCGTTTAACGTCCGCTTTCCATGCTAGCATGGGTTGGACGATTTGACTGAGGACTGGTGAAACCAGATGGCTACACCAGGCTCCAATCTGATTTGGCAGAGTTTCTAGAGCTGGATGCCCTTCCTAACGCCAACCACTCCGAGAGTGTAGTGGGTGCTTTTACGTGCCATCGGCTATATTTGTAATGGCATACTGATGTAAAATAAAATCAGTCTTTGACAAATTACTACTTGGTAAGAAAAGAAAAATTGCAATGGAAAATTCAGCAAGATATATGAAAATTGGTGAAAACGTATTTGTTAGGGCATATAAGAATGGGAAACAAAGTTGGGAAGATGGCGTGATTACCAAATGCATGGGAAAAATACTATATTTGGTAAAAGGAAGTAAAGGGCTATACAAGAGACACATGAACGAACCATTTGTTGAGAGCAAACTCAAGAGAATGGAAGAACCAATGGAATGGTTATATGATACTTTTCAAGTACCAACACCACTACAAATAATTGAATCCAGATGCACAAGCGAAAGAAAAAGAAAATGTATGGAGTTCCTGGAAGTGGATACCAAATGAAAAAAAATAAATGTGTAACTGTATGAAAAAGAAAACTCAAAAAAGGGAAGTGGGGTGAGGTAAAAATTATTGCTAATAGAAGAAATAAAATTAAACTCCCTAAGAAAAAAAGAAAAACTTATAGTGATAACAAAAATAATGGAACACCCCTCCCATGTGACGAGTGGTATGTGTTAGTTGCTACAAATACTGTGACATAGGAAGTCGAGAGAGGTCAGTTGAGTAGTCATCATAGACAGATAGTCGTGTCTTACTTGTCTAACTAACTATGCGGCTTAACCGGAGTGGACATTATAATAGCCTGACAGAGGATAACAACAGTAATGCATAGATTATGCTGATTATGCAGCTCACTAAATTCTTTGTCTTCCAAGGAATTGTTTTCCTTGTGGTATGATGTCAGACTATTTGCATGACCCAGTATTAGAGCATTGGGTTTACAATCATGAGGTTCTGAGTTCGACCCCCAGACTGAGATGTGTGTCGTGTTCTTGAACAAGATACTTTATTTCACATTGCTTCAGTTCACTCAGCTGTAGAAATGAGCTGCGATGTCACTGATTTCAAGTTTTACCGGCGTTTCTTTGACCTTTCCCTTGGACAACGTCGATGGTATGAAGAGGGGAGACTGGTATACATGGGCAACTACTGGCCTTTCACCAACAACCTGGCCTGGATTTGTGCCTTCTAGGTGCAATCCCATGGTCATTCGTGACTGAAAGGTGTCTTTATATATAAACGAATGTTCATGCACACTCATATGTATAAATTTAGATGTATCTTACAAGCAGATTTGCCTACAAAACGCCATACAACTTTTTACTTACTTTTCTATAAATCCAGCTTTCTTCCAGTAGAAGTCTGTGCCAGAATTTTGATAAAATGATGAGTATATGTTCTACCGCTTCATCAAACATGTCCCCGACTGGTGCATCTAGGTTCTGCCATATAAGTAACATAACTTTTGGTCCAGCACGGACAGTGAATGGACTGCCATTTGCAATGAACTTCGAATAAATAAACTGTGAAACCAGAAATAAATACAGTATAAATACAAATATGTCACAACTTGAGTAGTTTCGTGTTATGAATTTTTTGACTTTGTTATATTCTTTCCTTTTTTTTTCAAGAAATTAAGGGAGAAAAATAGACCTAAGCTTTCTGTTGATTTATTTGACTTTACATCAGTCAGAGCTTACATATTCAAAAGTATAAAAATTAAAAAAGAAAAAGAAAAAAACGCTTGGAAACCAATACTGAAGTGGAAAATCGAATAAAATATGTAGGCGCAGGCGCGGCTGTGTGGTAAGAAGCTTGCTTCTTGACCACATGGTTCTGGGTTCAGTCCCACTATGTGACACTTTGGGCAAGTGTCTTCTACTATAGCCTTGGGCTGACTAAAACCTTGTGAGTGGATTTGGTAGATGGAAACTGAAAGAAGCCTACATTATCTACATTATTTACATTTGACGGATATTTGTCCTCATCTTGTTTGTTGTTAACACAACTTATAGGCCCCGCTCTTAGAGGGTTCTAGTTGGACTAGTGCTCGGTTGGTACTTATTTCATCGATTCCAAAAGGATGGAAGGTGAAGTTGACTTCAGCGGAATTTGAACTCAGACCTAATGAGTCAGAAGCAATGCAACTAGGTATTTTGTCTGGCACTTTAACAGTGCTGCCGGCTTGTTACCTTAACAACTACAAAAGTAATAATATAAAATTAAATAGCATGATAGAAGAAATAAGATGAGAGAGCGAAGGAGGTGGAGGAGGAGTGAGAGAGAGGGAGAGAGAGAGAGAGAGAGGGGGGAGAGAGAGAAAGAGGGAGAGAGAGATGCAAAAAAATGGTTTGAACTTACTTTGGCATATCTGCAGATACGAAACATATTGACTGGTTGAGTGTAGAAGATTTGCAAGAATTTCTCGATGTTATGCCAAAGGTAGAGACAGTTGAGTGCAAGCTGTGGCAGCAAAAATGGTAATGGTGTATTTTAGTAAAAAAATAATGGTCTCAGAATTGCTGGAGAAAACCGAAAGAAGAGAAAGAGAGAAGAAATCGTCAAGATCTGTTTTCTCTTTCTCTTCATTATCATCATCATCATCATCATCATCATCGTCATCATCATCATTGTCATCATTGTTGCTTTTATCATCAGCATCAGCATCAGCAGCAGCAGCACTACCACCCCTACCCCACCCCCCATCACCACCATTGTCATCATCATCATTGACGTTGTTACATCAGAATCATCAGTGTTATCATCATCATCATTATTGTCATCATTGTTGCTTTTATCATCATCAGCACTACCACCCCTACACCCCCACTACCACCACCATCGTCATCATCATCATCATCGACGTTGTTGCATCAAAATCATCAGTGTTATCACCATCATCATCATCATCGTCATCATCGTCATCATCATCATTGTCATCATTGTTGTTTTTATCATCATCATCATCATCATCATCATCATCATCATCATCAGAAGTAGCACTACCCACGCCCCCATCGTCATCCTCGTCTTCGTCAGCATCAACTAAAAACAGCTAAACTATTCCAGTTACCAATGACAACATAGTATACCATGTTGATGATGCTCACTGATACAAAAAATGCATCCGTCCTTCGGTCGGAAATGTCATTCATGCCCAGGGCTGTGTTTTTCACACGCATTGTCAATAAGGAGAACTTTTCTTCTCTTGAGACAATTTCTAAAGCATAACATTTTCTATGTCCGTATGTACATGAACGTGTTGAATATGATTGTACACATCTATATTTCATTTCAAACGAAAGCAATTGCAGGGTGGAAAGTGTTTATAAGCCATTTAAGAAACACACAAAAAACCGTTAGAGTCACTTCAACTTTTAAATTTAATTTGTCAAAATATTTTCGTCGTTTTGAGACCGTGACCCGTTCACTGACAAAATTCCATGCTTTCTCAGATGCAGCACGGAATTTTGTCAGTGAACAGGTCGCGGTCTCAAAACGACGAAAATATTTTGACAAATTAAATTTAAATGTTGAAGTGAATCTAACGGTTTTTTGTGTGTTTCTTAAATGGCTTATGAACACCTTCCACGCTGCAAATGATAAAAGATTAAAGATAAAAGATTGAAGATATTTATATATTACCTTATTTTTGCATTTGGTTAAGAAGTTCTCAAAGTAATTGCCACACTTACTCTCCTTCCTCAGAGCCACCAATAAAGTGTTTACTAGCTTTATTTTTGTACTGCCCATGTGGTCTTCTAACTGACCTGTCCATGGGTCCACAACGTGGTCCAGTGCACCAATGATTCGATTCACCTTCACCACTTTGGGCATCGGATGTTGTCTTTGTGTCCATCCGATATTGGACTCGCCGACTGTCTCTACCGTTGCAGGAGTCATCTCGGGAAGCATTGGTAGATCTCGTGTCGTTCTGGGAACGAACACTTTCGGAACAGGTGGGTTTCTGGTGATGAAGTAAAGGGATAAGTGTTTCAGTGAGTGAGGGAGTGAGTGAGAGAGGGAAGGAATGTGTGAGTGTGTAAGAGAGTGAGTGAACAAATGAATGTAAATGACTATAAGTGGAGGAGACTGCAAGTGAGGAAGCGTGTGAGTGAGTTTATATGCATATGTGTGTCTATATCATAGACATATATTTTAATCATAGGATTGTGACTGTGCCAGGCACCACCTAGATGAAAACGGGGCAAAGGTTACATGTAAGACTTAAACCATAAAACTTCCCTACTGATGGCAATCCTGTTAACCAACTGCGCCAAAATGACAAAAGAGGAGAAAAAAATGGTACTTACAATTTGTTTTTGGTCTTAGGCATTGGCGTTTGTCCCTCCTTGACTTTATCTTCGTTGCTTCCATCATTCTCCTCCTTCTTTGTTTTCTCCAAATTGTTAAAAGCATTATTCCCATAATTTCCGCAATTTTGCAAAGATGAAAGTAAATGTGTTCGACGCGTCCCGATTCTTTTCATTTGGGGAGGTAATCGCAAAATATGAGGAGGATAAAGCTGAAAATGAAATATATGTACATATATATA
>NC_069003.1:29848807-29850783 GCF_001194135.2 Octopus bimaculoides
GAGGTTAAAATAGCCTCATTAAGGGATAGTAATATCCAATGAATTACTGGTTCATTACCTAATAACCTAACGGTTTATCTTTTCTACCCCTCTGATGAGATTGTACCTAATATAATGATTTATTAATTGCTATTTTAATCTTTAGGCTTAATTGAAACAGCTGTAAGAGAATATGTTGGATTTTTGCAGATAATAAATTATATTAATGCTACATCTTCATATGTTTTACAGACATATGACATAGGGGTACCATGTAGCAAAAAAAAAAAAAAAAAGAAAATGAATAAATTTATCTGATAATCCAATTACTATTTGAAATAAAGAAAGATGGGATGGTCATAGTTGGAATGCTTTGTACAATATCCCTGCTTAATTGGAGCTGATCTAGGTTTATATAAACAAATGAAACAACTTTGTTTTCTTGTGATTCTTATGCAAAAGTACTTAAGGTTATTGTCCTACCTTTGATTCCGGTGCTTCCTTTTCTTCAGTTTCTACCATGTAAATCCGGGGTGTCTGAGAAACTTCCATATCTTCACTGATTTCCTCACAAGTTATTGTTGACCACAGTTTCCGTTTGTTGTTAAGTAAACTGGCGTAACTTGGGTATTTGGACAATTCTATCTTCAACAAGTTGATCAACAAATAATGTGGCAGCCTAGTTGTTTAAGCCGAACAGAAATTGGATGGAGGAAGCAATAGGTAACACAAAATGTAACACAAAATGTAACACAAACTGTAACACAAAATGTAACACAAACTGTAACACAAAATATAACGATATGTAACACAAAATCATCATCATTATCATCGTTTAACGTCCACTTTCCATGCTAGAATGGGTTGGACGATTTGACTGAGGACTGGCGAAACTAGATGGCTACACCAGGCTCCAATCTGATTTGGCAGAGTTTCTACAGCAGGATGCCCTTCCTAATGCCAACCACTCTGAGAGTGTAGTGGGTGCGTTTTCGTGCCAACGACGATAATGATGATGATGGTGTAACACAAAATGTAACACAATATGTAACACAAAATATAACACAAAATGTAACACAAAATGTAACACAAACTGTAACACAAACTGTAACACAGAATATGCCTTCATTACAGCTTGGAAATGTATTGAGATGTGGAATAAAAATGCTTCATTTATATTGAATCAACTTAGAGAGAAAACTCACAACTCCAGGCTTCACCTCCAGGTGGTATATCTAGAACAGAGGTTGGAGAACTTTTTAACCAATTAACCCCAAATATAAACGGCTGATTTACTCTCCAGCCTTCATCAGGTGTCCTGATGGAATTTTGAACCCAACCCTGGGTTCTCATTCCTAAGATATTTTTTACTGATGTTACTATTATTGATATTATTTATTCAAGGCACTGCCCAGCAAAAAATACCTAGGGAATGAGAACCCAGTGTTGGGTTCAAAATTCCACCAGGACACCTGATGAAGGCTGGATAGTAAATCAACCGAAACGTTGTGGTAGCAACAAACAAGATGAGGACACATATCCGTCCAATGTAAATAATGTAAATAACGTACAGAATTCCTCCTCTCTGAAATATAGAACAGTATTATCTAATCAGTACGGAGCCGATATTAGACTTCAATGGAGACATACAGAGAAACTCCATCAGGGACTAGCTCGTCTTTCAAACCATCTAACCTTCCTGTGTAGATGTAGAGACTCAAAGCTAATACCCGCTGGTTTGAATGTAATGGCACCAGTGGACCTTAGAAATGAGAACCCAGGGTTGGGTTCAAAATTCTACCAGGACACATGATGAAGGATGGATAGTAAATCAACCGAAACGTAGTGGTATCAACAAACAAGATGAGGGCACATATTCGTCCAATGTAAATAATGTAAATAATGTACAGAATTCCTCCTCTCTAAAATATAGAACAGTATAAGAAAATCAAGTTCTTGCAATGACATATTTATAACACAAAGAAGTTCCTTTATAG
>NC_069003.1:29850946-29851434 GCF_001194135.2 Octopus bimaculoides
ATATATATATATATATATATATATATATATATATATATATATATATATATATATATATATATATACACATATAAATTAGTAATTAAATAAATGACAAAGAAACAAGATATTGTGTACTGAACTTCATTAGCTTACAGCTGTTTCTGCTACTAGATGCAATGCACTCATAATTGAGTGTTCGTTTATTGCCTTATAGCATCAACAGAGCTATAAGATGAAGCACAAACACTCAACTTTGACTGCATCACTATCTAATACTCTTTTACTGGAGCACCGCCTTTAGTCAAGCAAATTGACCCCAGGATTTATTCTTTGTAAGCTTAGTACTTATTCTAATGGTTTCTTTTGCCGAACCACTAAGTTACGGGGACGTAAACACACCACCATCGGTTGTCAAGCAATGTTGGGGGGACAAACACAAACACACAAACATATAGACAAACATACATGCATACATACATACATATATATATATATATATATATATA
>NC_069003.1:29851596-29856273 GCF_001194135.2 Octopus bimaculoides
TATATATATGTATATATATATATATATGATGGGCTTCTTTGAGTTTCCGTCTGCCAAATCCACTCACAAGGCTTTGGTCAGCCCGAGGTTATAGTAGAAGACACTTGCCCAATGTGCCATGCAGTGGGAATGAACCCAGAACCATGTGGTTCGTATCCAAGCTACTTACCACATATAATAATATAGAGTAAAATTAATAATTAATAACTTTACCAAGTAGTTCGGTAAAATTATTAATTATTAATTTTACCGTATATTATTATATATTTATATATATATACGTATGTATGTATATATATATATATATATGTGTGTGTGTGTGTATATATATATATATAGATATACATACATACACGCGCACACACAAACACACACACACACACACACACACACACACACACACACACACACATTTCATCATGTTGAACTGTTAACCCCTATACACTATTTTTCTCCGTCTTTTTTGTTCTCTCTTAATTTTTCCCCTCTCAGCCTTTCCTGTCGAAGAGCATAGGCTTGAAATGTCAAAACCTTTTCCATTCTTTCCGAACGTCAGACTAATACACCTGCTTGTTGTTCCCTCACCTGTCTCCATGTTTTTTTGTTTTCTGTAAATCCACAGTACACACACACACACAAACACACACACACACACACTTACACACACATATAATACAATATACATATATGCATGTATTTATCTGTGTGAGATAACGTAAGTGAAAGCACTGGGAGATATCAATAATGTCAAAGAGTAGATATTTATATACTAAGTGGTTTGATAGATTATTTACGCCATGATTCCAGCACAATTTCACATTCATGGATTATTCAGATGGCATGTGACAGCTCATTCATGTATGCATGTTGCCTTCTTTAAAAATGATGGAATTTTGCATCACATGCTCAAAAATGAACAAGAGAGGTAGCTTCTAGATGTTTTTATTATCAGCTTCGTGTTCTAGTCACCATCTTGAAGAATTTTAGTTATATGGATTGGCCCCAGCCTGGTATTTATTCTATTAGTCTTTTTTGCTGAACTACTAAGTTATGGGAATGTAACTACAACACCAGTTGTCAAGTGAATATGGGAGACAAACACAGACACAAAGGCACACATACACACATACATACTTATACACACACTCACACACACATGATGGACTTCTTTCAGTTTCCATTCAATCAAATCCACTCACAGGGCTTTGGGAAGGCTGAGGCTATAATAGAAGGCACTTACTCAAGGTGTCATGCAGTGGGATTGAACCTAGAACCATGTGGTTGGGAACCTGGAATCATGTGATTCTTATCACACAGCCACACCTCTGCCTATATATGTGATGTTTGTCCATATGTATGTTTTATTTTGCCACATTAAATTTCAATATATTTATAAGCTTCACCACATGAAAGGTATCTGTAGAAATTTTCATTAAAATTACCTGTTTTTCTGACAAATATGCAGAAAAAATTTGGAGTGGTGGGGAGCATGCTTATGTAGGAATGCCATAAATTTCTTTAAAAATATGTATATTTGACAAGTCCCTTAATTCCTTTGGGATCGCTGGGGTACTGCAGTCATGCAACATATCTAAGGCGAGAAAGCCTGGTGGAGCCCATCCCTCTCCAGGCTAAATTCATTTCTTATTCCTTTATTGCCCACAAGGGGCGAAACATAGAGGGGACAAACAAGGACAGACAAAGGGATTAAGTCGATTACATCGACCCCAGTGCGTAACTGGTACTTAATTTATTGACCCCAAAAGGATGAACGGCAAAGTCGACCTCGGTGGAATTTGAACTCAGAACATAATGGCAGACGGAATACCGCTAAGCATTTCGCCCGGTGTGCTAACGATTCTGCCAGCTCGCTGCCTTCAGGCTAAACTCATTTCTACAGCTGAGTGGACTGGAGCAACTTGAAATGAAGTGTTTTGCACAAGAACACAACAGATCACCCAGTCCAGGGATTGAAACCATAATCTCATGATCATGAATCCAACACCCTAACCACTAAGCCATGTGCCTCCCCCCCCCCAAAAAAAAACAAACAAAAAAGAATGAGTATATCTAGCTTAAAATATTTGGAAACAATATTTACATTTGCTTTTGAATGTCAGTTTTCATCAATTTTATTCTATCAACATTGACCCAAAGGTTCCAGTATTTCTCACCCGTAGTTCCTTTCAAAAAGTTGTAGAAGTTACTGAAATCTTCATGGGTTTCCATTGTGTAGGTACCCAACGGTTCCGCATTCATCGCATCGGATTCGTTCTCTTCAGGAATAATGTCTTCCCATGATGGCTCTTCTTCAAGATCACTTTGAGAGTAAATATTTCCAAGAATTTCTGATGATGTCGCATCAATAGGGAGACTACTTCTCTTAACTGGATGCTTCATATGAATATTTGGTTCTGTTTTAGCTTTTCCAAGACTATATGATGAAGTTCCATCAGTTTCATCAAGTTGTGGTAACACATTTTCTTGAACATGGTTTAATGGTATTGGATTTTCTTCCATATTCTTTGATGGTGTTACATCTTGCTCCAGATTGTTTGATGGTGTTTCAACATTGTTCAATGGGGTTACATCTTGTTCCAGATTGTTTGATGGTGTTACATCTTCCAGGTTGCTTGATGGTGTTTCAACATTGTTTGGTGGTGTTACATCTTGTTCCAGATTGTTTGGTGGTGTTACATCTTGCTCCAGATTGTTTGATGGTGTTACATCTTGTTCCAGATTGTTTGATGGTGTTACATCTTGTTCCAGATTGTTTGATGGTGTTACATCTTGTTCCAAATTGTTTGATGGTGTTTCAACATTGTTTGATGGTGTTACATCTTGTTGCAGATTGGTTGATGGTGTTACATCTTCTAAATTCTCTGATGGTGTTATATCTTCTTCAAGGTTGCTAGGTAGTGTGGTCTCTTCCTGGTTTGCATCTCTGAAAGAAAAACATGTGTGTAAGTATATCCATCTAACTATATAAGTGTGCATGTGTGTGTGTGTGTGTGTGTGTGTGTGTGTGTGTGTGTGTGCATGCACGTGTGTATTTATTGTAAATGTTGTGTACACAATTAGATGTATGACTACTGATGATTTGAAAATATGCAGAAATCCAGATCTAGCAATTCCACCATTGATGGTGGAATTGCTAGATTTGGAAGCTGGAAGCTTTTTGTCTGCTACTGATATTTCTATACTTTTAAGCACTGTATGTTTATACAAGATACCTTTTCAAAATAAATACTGCAATATTTATGGCATTCTTACTGTATATCCATGTTAAATAAGATATGCAGATCCCTATTACAACAGGTAATATCTATTTAAGGGTGAGCGAACAACAAATTGGTGAATTAATAATTTGCAGCAACTTACTTGCTCCCAGTTTTGTTTTCCGCTTCCTCGTCATCTTCCAGCACATCAAACGTCCTTTTTTTATTCAGCTTATCGGCTGTAATACTGAAATGGAAGGTGTTCAGTTTCGACAAACACGGTTCTGAAGCTAAATCAGACATAATCCTCTCTTCTGAACTACTGCCTAACATAGCCAAAGCACTTTTAAAAGTTGCCACCGTCACCAACGCAGCAAGTTGGTCTAAATTCTGAATCGAATCCAAATAACTCACTTCAGATTCGTCGCATGGCGTCTCGACTAAATCTTCAATAGGTTCCAAGTAGATTATCGGAGACACGTCTTTGAAAACCACACATTTAACTGAGACATCTGCAGCAGATTCCTTTACTTCATCCTCTTGATCTCCCTTTTCTTGATCTTCTTCATCTTTAGAAACTTCCTTCTCACTATATTTACTCGTGAGGGATTCAGAGAAAATTTCTCTTGATATGACAAGCATGGAATCAGATGACACTTCATCTGATATCATAGATTTCTGTATTCTGTACCAGTCTTCCAAATCTCCTAGTTTGGTTTTACCTTTTGAAATGTGCAGAGCCTCCATTAGATATTCTAAAGATGTTTTTTTCTCGACCTCATAACTATCCTCCTGTTTTGCTGTCTGATACTCAAGCTCTCGAAAATCCAACATTAGGCCATGCTTAGGGTGCTTTAGCTCAACGATCTGTGCTTGTGACAGAAGTTTAGCAATTCGATATTCAGCATATGAAAGGCTTCGCAGAAATGTTGACAATCTTGTTGCTTTGATCCATTGGAGTCCAACATCTTTACTTAAAGTCTGTCAAGAAACACATTAGCAGTTTTAGAAAAGAAAAAACAACAACAATTCTCTGATTTATTAACATACTGTATACATGAATATATATATATATGTGGAACCAGTAAAAGATATAAGAAATATACAAGGTGTGGCAGAAGTAATGTACTTTTGTGTAGTTTTTGAGTTTTCTAGTTTCTGATTGAGTTTCTTTTTTTATTTCAGAAATTTAAGATAAATATGGCCATGTGATTAACGAAGAAACAAAGAGTTATGTAATGAATTTGTGTTCAATAAAAAAATTACTTAATAAACATTTATATATGATAGGTGCAGGTGTGGCTGTGTGGTAAGTCGCTTGCTTACCAACCACATGGTTCCGGGTTCAGTCCTACTATATGGCACCTTGGGCAAGCGTTTTCTACTATAGGCTTGGGTTGACCAAAGCCTTGTGAGTGGATTTGGTAGACGGAAACTGAAAGAAGTCCGTCATATATAT
>NC_069003.1:29859389-29860226 GCF_001194135.2 Octopus bimaculoides
ATATATATATATATATATATATATATATATATATATATATATATATATATATACATATATACATACATACATACATGTATATATGGAAGGGAGTATATATATATATATATAACTACCAATCTAAGTATCAGTCAATCAATCAAATCGATTAATCAATCAATCAATCAATCAATCAGTGTGCAATCATATACTGTTTTAAAACCCAGTTATACTCAGGTATTGGATCCATTGCATTTTCCTCTCCAAAGTGAGCGGAAGAGTGATAAACTGCTGCTGCTGTTCAAAGATGTAGTTAAGCAAAAGATGTTTGAAAAACGAAGATGAAGCGATATTTGTCAGATAATCTTTTACTTACGATATTTTCTGCTGTAATTTTTGGAATATCTGCAGAAGACAGCAAAATAAAGAGAAAAAAATGAAGGAGAAAGAATAAAGAAGTTCAGTTTTAATCAAAGACATATTAATTTAACATCAGTTCCAAATTTTGGCACAAGGCCAGCACTTTCGACGGTGGTGGGGTGGGTAAGTTGAATACATTAAATTACCAACAGTTGTCGTCGTCATCATTGTCATCGTTGTCATTGTCGTTGTCGTCATCCTCCTCCTCCTCCTCCTCCTCCTCCTCTTTCTCATCATCATCATCATCACCATCATCACCATCATCATCATCATCATCATCACCATCACCATCACCATCATCATCATCATCATCATCATCATCATCATCATCGTCATCATCATCATCATCACCATCACCATCACCATCATCATCATCATCACCATCACCATCATCATCATCATCATCATCACCATCACCATCACCATCATCATCATCAT
>NC_069003.1:29861409-29863498 GCF_001194135.2 Octopus bimaculoides
GATATATATATATATATATATATATATATATATATATATAATATTATATATGATTATTTGATATACATATATAATAATATACGGCCATATGGCATTGATACCTTGACATCCTTGTTTCTCATTTACTTTTTATATACCTTACTTCAAGCTGCGCAGGTAATACCAGACTGCCTTGGCACTCAACTTAAGTACTTTATTCAACTGAATCTTAATTAAAAATAGAGGAGGATCAGTTAATTATGATTTTATTCAACATATTTCCCCTCTCAAATTCACATGCTTATTGCAGTAATCCTTCAGCTGTCCTAAGCCTTGTAAAAGAACTCAGAAGGATGGGTCTCCAGCGAGGCCTTTCATGACACCCTTAAAGCTAGGAACTTCCCAGAACCCTTCGTATATATATATATATATACACATATATGAGTGAGTGCTGAAAAGTTCCTGGCCTTGGGTAAAAGAAAATACAAGAGGATTATTTAATTATGATTTTATTAAACATATTCCCCTCTCTCAGATACATACACTTATTGAGCAGTCCTTCGGTTTTTCTAAGCCCTGTAAAATATACATATATATACATATACCGGAGTAAGCACATGAAATGTGCAACAAGGTGGAAAAAAGAGTACTCAAATACCAGAGGTAGAGTAATATGCTTTATTTAAAAGCAGCAGAAATATATACACACATACATACATACATACATACAAATACATACATACATATATATATGTACGTATGTATGTATGTATGTATGTATGTGTGTATATATATGTGTGTGGGTGTGGGTGTGTGTATGTATATATAAAAATTTTAATAATAAGGGTGAAAAATTGAATATTAATTTGATTAATATCAATTTAAAACCAGTGGCCTAGCATATTGAAAGATCTGAAGATTCAGAAATTATGTTACATACATATAAGAGGGATGACCACTAAGTGGACATCTCATTTGCTAGAAGAACACCACCTATGATCTGACCACTAAGAAAAGATTGTTTTCAAGAAACTTCGCCTGGCGTTTGCTGAATTTTCTTGAGAACAAATATTTTCTTAGTGGTCAGACCATAAGTGGTCTTCTAGCATTATGGATGTCCACTTAGTGGTCATCCCTGTTATATATATATATGCTCAATAGTCAAAATGGACCTGGAGTTAAATAACAACTAACAACAGTAATAACAAGTTGTGATAGTTAAAAGTCAACTAAATATGTACATGTATGTATATATATGTGTGTAGATGTGTGTGTGTGTGTGTGTGTGTGTATGTATGTATGCATGCATGTATGTATGTATATATATATATATATATATACACACATATATACATGCGTGTCTGAGAGAGGAATTTCAATAACAAAGGAATTTATAAAAAATAAAATGAAATTCAAATGAAAAAAAAAGTTTTAGGCTCACCGAAAGAAAAGGAACAAAAAAAAAACCAAACCGAAAGCAAAACAAGAGAAAACGAAAAAAAAAAATGAAATGAATAAATTCAATAAAACTAAAATAACGAAAAAAAGAAAAAGAAGACAAAACAAATATATAGAATAATAGAATCATTTGTTGATATATAAATATGTATTTGTGTTGCCGTGAAACCACAACGTTTAGGGGAGACAACTCAGGATGCACTGATATAAAGGGAGGTAATTTAACTCCTCAACGGTGGCTGCTGTCGCCCAATTCATCGATGTGTTATTACGAGAAGTATGGCAAAAGTGTAGTTTGAAAGAAGACTAAACGAGGAAAGTGTTGAATGGTTGGCAAATTCCATTTAACACACTGATGGGTTTTTAGTTGAACAGATCGACCTCCTGTAATAATTTATTCTTTTGTAAAGCTCGGTATTTAATCGATCGATACTTACTACCGAACCGTTTGACCGCATGGACTTAAGCACACATAAATATAAACACACGCGCGCACGCACGCACACACACACACACACACACAAACATACACACACACACACAAACACACGCAAACACACAAGAGCACACACACACACACACACACACACACACACACACTCACACACATATTGACAAACGTACACACACAAGCACACATTTACACACATAC
>NC_069003.1:29864273-29865553 GCF_001194135.2 Octopus bimaculoides
GCACTGTCATATAGTTACTCTTTTACTCTTCTACTTGTTTCAATCATTTGACTGCGGCCAGGCTGGGGCACCACCTTAATTGTTTAAAATTTTGGCACAAGTACCAGTTAAATGGTAAAGTTAGTGCCTCGAGTCATGCCGATACCTAAGAGCCGGTTTCCATAGCGAATATATTCTCCACCTTGAGAAGATGTCGGTCTGTCGCAGGTCTGACTCATTTTTGCCAGCTGAGTGATCAGGAGCAACGTGAAATGAAGTGTTTTGCTCAAGAACACAACGCGTCACCCGGTCCAGGAATCGAAACCTCAATCTTACGATCATGAGTTTGTGGGAAGTGAGTCAATCGATTACACTGACACCAGTGTTTCGCAGGTACTTAACTTATCGACCCCCAAAGGATGAAAGGCAAAGTCGACCTCGGCGGAATTTGTTCTCAGAACGTAAAGACAGACGAAATACCGCTAAGCATTTTGCCTGGCGTGCTAACCATTCTGCCAGCTCGCCATCTTCGTATATAGTTGTAATAATGAAGTCAAACGAAATAATGATATTTTGAAATCATTTAATAAGTGCGTTTCTAATTTGCATAATATATAGTAGGAAATGCATCCATTACATTATTTTGAAATACTTCAACTGAGGAAGGTTTACGTAATGGATACATTTCTTATATATTATGCGTTTCAGAAACGTACGTATAAAATGATTTCAAAATATCCCTATTTGGCTTGGTTTCGTTATGACAACTTCTGTGATGGCACTCCGTCGGTCACAACGACGCGGTTCCCAGTTGACCCGGTGAACGGAACAGACTGTTCGTGGAATTAACGTGCAAGAAGCTGACCACTCCACAGACACACATACCCTTAACGTAGTTCTCCGGGAGATTCTGCGTGAACCCGATTGTGACGAGGCTGGCCCTTTGAAGTACAGGTACTTCTCATTTTTGCCAGCTGAGTGCACTGGAGCAACGTGAAATTGAGTGTCTTTCTCAGGGACACACCGTGCACCCGGGAATCGAACTTATGACCGTGAGTCGGATGCCAAAACCGCTAAGCCACGCGCCTTCATTGTTGCATCTTATACGACTTATGCAGATATTCTAACAACAATTTGATGTAGTTTATTATATTTCGCCCCAGTCGAAAATATTCTTAGTACTATGCACCGGTTCTTAACGTAACACGATACATACATACATACATACATACATACATACATACATACATATACCTTCTTTTTTTATACTAAAGCCGCAAAAACATCACATATAGATCCTT
>NC_069003.1:29865929-29867822 GCF_001194135.2 Octopus bimaculoides
AGAGAGAGAGAGAGAGAGAGAGAGAGAGAGAGAGAGAGAGAGAGAAATAACATATGCAGATGTGTATATCTATCAGTTCATGTATGTATGTATGTATGTATGTATGCATGAATGTAGGTATGTATATGCACGTTCATGTTTACTTGCAATTCATTCCAGCAGAATATTTTATGTTGCCCAGGTCGAAACGCAGCCATCATTTGTCCTTTATGAAAAGCATATTAGGTTTATGCGCACCTATGCATGCGCGAGTCTGCATACGTGTGTGTGTGAACGTGCAACACATTTCGTCTCGCTCCCAGCAAACATATAATCTGAAATTTTCTCTTCCTTATCTCTCGTTGTACTTCACAGCCACATGGCCATCCCCAGCCAAAAACGTATGCTACAGAATGCTTTCATCTCATCCATCTCTCTTACCAGTTTGCCGCTAACCCAACACCCAGGCTTTCAAATCTCCTTCTTACCCCATCCCCCCGCTACAATCTCGCCACACCTCCTATCTCACTATTCTTAAGTCCTTGTCTGACCACACCCGTTTCCAGCTATAAATCTCTCCCTAAAAGCATATAACATTTTAACAAGCTACATTTTATTTTCAGTTTTTTTTCAGTGAAGGTATGGGCGTACGTACGGTTGGTTGTTTTACCTGTTCCCTTTCATGCTTACTCTCTTCCTCTTGTACTCCCCTTTCTGGCTTGCACCCTGCTAGTGCTATTACTTATTCTAACTGCAAGTACCAATCCTAAATTCTCTCTCTCTCTCTCTCTCTCTCTCATTCTGTCCTTTCTCTTGTTTACAACGAGGTCAAAGTCATTTTCCTTTTCTTTCGCGCTACCATTTGGTGAGTGCTGCTTTTCCGTGCCTCGTCTAAACGTTGCAATACATGCATGAACATGAATGCACGTGCGTAATATATACGCATACATACATGCATACATACATACACCTACATATACAGGTGCATAATGCATACATATACACACACACACACACACACATATATATATATATATATATATATATATATATATATATATATATACACGCATACATACATACATTCATATATACATGCAGGCATAGATACGTGCATACATGCATATATATACATACATGCATACACTTAAATATACATACATGCATACATACACTCACATATCCAGATACACAATACATACATATACATACATGCATACACATACATATACATAGATAATGCGTACATACATACATACACGCATGCGTACACATACATATACATACATGCCTTCATGCACACACACACACACATACATAATACATACTCTCATACATACAGATACATAATGCATACATATGCACACATAAATATCTATATGGGGCATGGGTATGTATGTGTGTGTGTGTATGTATGTATGTGTTTGTGCGTGTGTGTGTGTGTGTATACATCGCTTTTATCAACCTGTGTTACATGCATATGTCTGTAGTCTTTCGCTTCGCTTGTATGTTGTCATCTGCATTTTTCATGCTCTTTTTTTCCCCTGTAATGTCTATCACAACAGTCATATGAACTATTACTGTCACAACCAAAGGGAGTTAAAGCGCTTGAATTTTAAATGTGCCGAAACTACGTGGATTCTGGTCTCTATATCTGACGACGGGTGTTCCAAATTTAATTTGATCTTTTCTTTTAACCGTTTTTTTCTCCATGTTTCATTTCGATTTTCACCACTGAATACACACACACACACACACACACACATATATGCACACATACGCGCACACGCACACAAAGTTTAGGTTGAATAAAGCAAGTTGGCACTGCGGAGTAGACAATTATTCTTGTGAAACACAGCCTTGTTTACATCGAGAGACTCAGAGTTTGGTTTTATTCTGCCAAAGAACAATTAA
>NC_069003.1:29870053-29871413 GCF_001194135.2 Octopus bimaculoides
TGGTGGTGGTGGTGGTGGTGGTGGTGGTAGTGGTAATGGTGGCAGGTTCAATTCCTGGTCGGAGCACAACATTTTTCCCATTTCTTGCACCCTGAAAATAATTTCCACCCGAAGACTATTAGTCCCATATCTTCCAAATACAAGGTTTCTATGGCCCTTGAACACTTCGGCTCACTGGATAACGATGAAGGTACGACATGCAGAAGATTTAGTTGTTATTTCTAGTAGATCGAGTGACTACTTAGAGGTTTTCTCATTACTGTTTTTTTTTCATTGCTGCAGGTGAGCCTGATTGTTTAAACTTATGATCAAAGGCTTTCCAGCCGTGACCATTCCATCTTGATTTGGAGAATAGTCTTCTTAGGACTCTATTCTTTTATGTATCTCCTGCGTATTAAGATGGTAAGTAGGATGTAATTCGAATAGATTTAACGAACATAGAGATGGTTCTTGTTGTTGTTCAGCCGCAGGTCAGTGCTGATGAAGTAGACATATTATCAAAAGAATTCCAATTGTAACCATTCCACCATTTAGTGGAGAATCCAAATTCTTGGAAATTTGGAATTTTCTCCAAAGTTTGTGAATTTCTTAAAAACAAAAAAAACTATACCGTAACGTGAAAGTGCGGATCATAGTTAACGAGCAACGGTTTTGATGAAATTCCTCTACATCAGTGGTTCTCAACCGGGGTTCAATATGGTCTCTGAGGGTCCATATATCGTAGAGCAAGCTAAAAAGCGAACTAGAATTAAATATGAGGATATGCAATGACGAAATAAGCAACAAATAAAACAAGAAAAGTCAATGATTAAATGCAATTTTCAGTTTTCGTGTAAGTAAAGGAAACGACTCCGAACAAGTTCCCGTCTTATTCTGAACTTCTTATTTGAGTACCAAAGAACAAGACGTAACCTGCTGTCAAAGCAAGTTATTGTAATCACATAAAATTGCATACACATTCCCATTGAAATTCTCTATTGACACCAATATTTTACCTCGGCGTTCAGAAAAATATTATCTGTGTAATGTGCAGCAAAGTGTGTAATTCCAAAACCAGACTGCAAACACATACGGCACTGCACAAAAATGTCATCCTACATAGAAAATAAATCAATTCTGGAGAGATGCTGAGTTTTGCCTGTCAAGTTGCTCTAGAACTTGTAAATCATCATCTGGTCTTAAGACAAAGAGAAAAAGTGAGAGAGAGAGAGAGAGAGAGGAGAGGGATACAGTGAAAGAGAAAGAGACAGAGAGACAGAGGGGGAGTTATCTTAGAGAATATGGGTGTACAACGCTAAAGAGAGATTCACTGAACAATGAATAATGAGATCGCTATCACATGACAAGATGAAACAGCCAT
>NC_069003.1:29871519-29872963 GCF_001194135.2 Octopus bimaculoides
TGTGTGTGTATAATATTACATATTATATATACATTATATATATATATACATATGTAAGGACGTTTATATACATGACTGTATATATATATAGCGGGTTTTGAAAGTTTCCTTAGCATTGCTTTGTAATTATGTCATTGATATTAATCGATAAAATAAGTGCTAGTCAGGTATTAAGGTCGATGTAATCAACAAGCTGCCTCCCACCGAAATTGCTAGCCTTGTGCCAAAATATGAAACTGATATTAATTGAGCTTATAAGGCAGCGAGATCGCTGAATCGTTAGCACACCGGGCAGAATGCTTAGCGGCGTTTCGTTCGCCTTTACGTACTGAGTTCAAACTCCGCCGAGGTCGACTTTGGCTTTCATCCTTTCGAGGTCGATAAAATAAGTACCAGTTAGACATTGAGATCGACGTTATCGACTTACTCACTCCCTCACCCGGAATTGTTGGCCTTGTGACAAAACTTGAAACCATAATTATTATTATAAAGGCGGCGAGCTAGTAGAATCGTTAGCACGTCAGACAAAATGCTTAGCGGTATTTCGTCCATTTTTACGATCTGAGTTCAAATTACACTGAGGTCAACTTTGCCCTTTATCCATTTGGGATCCGATAAAATAAGTACCAACTGAGAACTGTGGTCGAAGTAATCGACTTGCTCCTTCTTTAAAACCGATATTGTGTGAGGTTACACTGGTGGAATGAATGACTGCATTCTGATTGCAGTTTTGTTTAAAGGCCCATAACTGTTTATCCTTACATGCGTAATTAAAGTTAAGAACTATTTTGACTTCTTCATATTGGTTGTGCAGCTATAGCTTACTTTGATGTTATTCCTATCGAATTTTCCAGGTATCTGTGGTTGACTAGAAAAGCGACTTTTTTCTATACTTGTTTTAACATTGAAAGAAAAGGAATGAGTAAGCCATGTAATGTGGTGTTAGTCTGCTATTCAAATAAGCCCGTTATTCGAATGTAACTCTTTACTCGAATAAAATACAACGAAGAATGCTCTCTTTAGCGCAAAACTTAAATCCAGGGAATAGTAATCATATTTATCAACTATATCATAATAAATATAATTGTTCAGCGTAACGTATTGGTTAAGTTTTTTGTTCATGAAAGCGCATACAGATTATGAACATATAGATAGATAAAGCACACACATACAGGCATCGAAAGTGCTTAAGAAAATATTTTGGTACATAGAATGAAATATCTGGTCTCTTACGCAATACTGACAGACACACATGCAAAACTAAATAACAAATGCAAGCATGTACAGCACACACACACACACGCATATATATATATATATATATATATATATATATATATATATATATGTGCGTGTGTGTGTGTGTCCATATGTGTGTATGTGCGTGTGTGTGCAAACCCTACTATGTACATGCAAATGTAGATATATTCATAATACATATTCA
>NC_069003.1:29874482-29876403 GCF_001194135.2 Octopus bimaculoides
TATATATATATATATATATATATATATATATATATACATATGGATATAAAGAATTGCGCAGCGTGGAAGGTTAGATTCCGTTAGAAACCGTTAGATTCACTTCAACATTTAAATTTAATTTGTCAAAATATTTTCGTAGCTTTCAAACTGCGACTCGTTCACTGACAAAATTCCGTGATGCAGCACGGAACTTTCTCAGTGAACAGTGAACATATATATATATGTATGTATCCCCATATATATTTTTTTGCCTGTCCTAATATATTTCGCAATTGAATCTTAGATTTGTTGTTCTTCTGTGTTCATTTTTCGTTTTGTTGTTACTTACTATATAATAATAAATGCGCCCTTTTAAGGCCTAGCCAGGCTCATGGGCCCGGTTTCCCGGTTTCAATGGCTTATGTGCTCTCCAACTGGATGGGACGTCAGTCCATCGCAGTGTTACTCCAGCTGAGTGGACTGGAGCAACGTGAAATGAAGTGTTTTGCTCAAGAGCACAACGTGTCGCCCGGTCCAGGAATCGAAATCACAATCTCACGATCATAATGCTGACACCTTAACCACTAAGTTCTCTTCCAGTCTCTCGCGGTCTCCAGCGTTCCTTCGCGTTCCCTTGCGTTCTCTCACGTTTCTTCGCGTTCCTTCACGTTACTCCGTGCTTCTTCACATTCCCTCACGGTCACTCACGGTCTCTCGTGGTCCTTCGCATTTCTTCACGTTCTTTCACCTTCCCTCGCGTTCCCTCGCGTTCCCACGCGTTCCCTCGCGTTCCCTCGCGTTCCCTCACGTTTCTTCGCGTTCCTTCACGTTTCTTCGCGTTCCTTCACGTTACTCCGTGCTTCTTCACATTCCATCACGGTCTCTCGTGGTCCTTCACATTTCTTCACGTTCCTTCACCTTCCCTCGCGATCCCTCGCGTTCCCACGCGTTCCCTCGCATTCCCTCACATTTCCTCGCGGTCCATTGCAGTCCTTCGCTACTTTAGCCTCAATAGTAAGCTTGGAGCCTAATACTAGCTCGATCTTGAACGCCACTAAGGCTTCTATCATTATCTGGAACGTTCTCGTTGGTTTCTATTTTTCTCAAGATTCTTTTATCAGGTTTAAATACAAGGCCTTAACTTGGATTTTGAACTAAACTTCAAGTATGCTGTCAATTATATTTGAGTTAGGGCGTTAGTAGTAGTAGCAGTAGTAGTAGTAGTAGTAGTAGTAGTAGTAGTAGTAGTAGTAGTAGTCGCGAAGGTGGCGGTGGTGATGGTAGTGGTTGTGATTTTTGTTTATTCTTCGATTGAAATCCTATACGGTTTGGTCTAACAACATTGTAAGTGCATATATATCGTTAATTAGAATTTATGCTAAGAGTTTGTTCTTTGTTTGATAAAGTGCAGTACAGGAGGATATTAAATGTGTCTGCTTCTAAGAGGACACTTTATCACACACACACACACTGAGGGATATTTATTCCGTGCATTTGAATACACTCTACTATTGATTGTGGTAAAATTTTTGTTGTGCACTGATGTGATATATTTATTATCTTAACAAAAATACTATTATCTTGAAGTTGATATATGTATATGCATGTCTGTGCGTGTACATATATATATATATATATATATATATACATGCATATATATAAATGTATGCATATGTATAATACATACACATAGTAAATAGAAAGTATATGCGAAGTATGTATATATATATATGTATGTATATATTTGTGTGTGTGTGTGTGTGTGTATATATATATATATATATATATATATATATAGGTATATATTTTTCTAATACATTTGTATACGACACACCCATAAATTTATATATATATATATATATAAGTGTGTGTGTGTGTATAATATATATATATATATATATACGTACACACACATATATATAAATATATAATACGTATATAT
>NC_069003.1:29878871-29879224 GCF_001194135.2 Octopus bimaculoides
ATGTTTCGAAGAATTATAATTTATGCGATCCATAGGAATCGTCGATGTTAAAAATGTGAACTTCTCCTCAGGGAATGTATGGGAACCATCTTAAACGTAAGACATTATGACCGAGTATGATAACTAAAGTTGGATAAGGTTATAACGTAATTCATTTGAAAAAACCGTTGGACCCAAAATATCAAGGAGTTTCTGCCTCACTAACAGGAATTACACCACAGTTATTTTGTGATCTTTGCTACCTTGGTTTCTATTAACCTATTTATTCTATCCGAATTATTATTTATTAGGATAAAATAAATACATATAATTAAATATATATATATATATATATATATATATATATATATATT
>NC_069003.1:29880313-29882342 GCF_001194135.2 Octopus bimaculoides
GCCAAGAGCAACCCGAGATATTGGGAATTTCTAGAGGTTACTTTGTGCAGGTAGTGGGTGGGTATATGAGTGGGTGGGTGGGTGGTGAATATGCGTGTATATGCATGTGTGTGAGTGTGTGTGTGTGTGTGTGTGTGTGTGTGTGTGTGTGAGAAAGCGGGATTTTGCGCGCATGTGTCGTGTGATTTTGTGCAAGTATGTGGACATACGTGTGTGTGACATTTTGTGTGTATGTACGTATGTATGTGTGCAAGCATGTATGCATATATGTATTTATATGTATGTATGGATTTATGTATGCATGCATGCATATATACATATATATGTATATATATATGTATGTATGTATGTATGTTTGTATGTATGTATGTATGTATGTATGTAGGTAGGTAGGTAGGTATGTTTGTACGAGGTGATATCAAAAATTTCCCGAATTAGTTCTGTAGCACGCCAGCAGATGGCAGCACACTGCAGTGAGAGCTAGTAATGACCTTCATGAAATAGTGTTTACTTCGAAAATTGTGAAAATTATGTCTTTGTTATCACGTGTCTGCTGTAGTCTGCGATTTTTGGCATGGACAGGAAGTAGGAACAAAGTTCCGACGTGAAATTTTGCGTTAAACTTCGGAAGTCTGTTACAGAGACATTGAACATCCGTCGGCAAGCTAACGGCGACGAGACAATGAGGTCGTACGCAATATTTTGAGTGGCACGAGCGCTTCAACAGCAGAAGAACGTCCCTGGAAGACGATGAGCGATGTGGGAGACCTGTCACGAGCGTCACTATCTGAAATGTGGGAAAAAATTCATCAATTTGTGCATGAGAATCGTTGGAGGACAATCAACGTCATTGCTGATGTTGCTTATCTGTCGCATGGGTCCGTGCAGGCAATTTTAGCGTCCACGAAGAATTGGATTCCTCACGCGGACAATGCATCTTGTCACCGAGCTCTCCCTCCCCTGGTATCGCTTCAGCACCCGCCCTATCCGCCGCGATTTTAACAGCGTTGTGGATATTAAAAGTGATTTATATGATCCGAAATATAATTTCAGAGTGTTAATGGTATCATAGTGAGGATTTGATTAAAGACTTTGTAATTAAAAAAGTAGGAGAAAACTTTTCAAATACAAATGAAGTGGAAGTATACAAAAATAAACATTATTTTCATTTTTCTGTTAGTTTTGTTTCATTTTGAAAACTAAAAATGTATTTTTGTTTATATTTGGAATTGCACACACACATATATATATACATATGGGGGCCCCAAAATATTTTAAGTGCTTTGGGCCTCTGCGGATCTTAATCTGGCCCTGGGTGTAGTACTCTGCTAAAACCACCCAAGAGGCACGTGGTGGTACTAAAGCATCGGACCATTTGTTAAGTCAACCACCCATGAAGAGGAATGGTTCCTACAAATATAGAATTCGGCGACACAGGATTAAGAAATAATTAGGATTTCGAGTGTTTTCTGATTTTGATATGTTGCAGGGTTTGAACTAAGGAAGGAGAAGGTCCAAAAGGATTATATGTAATATATATATATATATATATATATATATATATATATATATATATATATATATATATATATATATATATATATATATATACATATATATATGTTTGTGTATGTATGTCTATATGAGTCTGCCTGTTTGTATATGCATATATCTGCCTACCCGCCACCCTTTCTATCAACGCACACATAGAAGACATACACACATAATGCATACATAAATGCATACGTACACCCGTGCATACATATATATACATACATATATGCAAACATACACACACACACAGACACACACACACACACATACATAGTATAAGGCGTGGGTGTGTGCATTAGTATATTTAACTACTCGTTTCTGTGTGCTCCACTTTCTCTTTTTCTCCCTACAGAAAAACACATACACGTACATGCATACATGTATCTACCTCTCAACTTATCTATCTATCTATCTATCTATCTATCTATCTATCTATCTGTCTGTCTGTCTGTCTGTCTGTCTGTCTGTCTGTCTA
>NC_069003.1:29882352-29882721 GCF_001194135.2 Octopus bimaculoides
CTGTCTGTCTGTCTGTCTGTCTGTCTGTCTGTCTATCTATCTATATATCCACCTACCTACCTACCTACCTCCCTACCTACCTACCTACCTACCTACTTACCTACATACCTACATGCATACATACCTATCCATTCATCTATCTATCTATCTATCTATCTATCTATCTATCTATCTATCTATCTATCTATCTGTCTGTCTGTCTGTCTGTCTGTCTGTCTGTCTGTCTATCTATCTATCTATCTATTTGTCTGTCTGTCTATCTATTTATCTATTTGTTTGTCTGCCTGTCTGTCTGCCTAACTGCCTATCTATCTATTTGTCTATCTAACTAGGCCACTGGTTTTGAATTGATATTAATCAAATTAATAT
>NC_069003.1:29883634-29884062 GCF_001194135.2 Octopus bimaculoides
TATGTGGAGGCGCAATGGCTCAGTGGTTAGGGCAGCGGATTCGCGGTCATAGGATCGTGGTTTCGATTCCCAGACCGGGCGTTGTGAGTGTTTATTGAGCGAAAACACCTAAAGCTACACGAGGCCCTCCCTCCGGCAGGGGATGGTGGCAAACCCTGCTGTATTCTTTCACCATAACTTTCTCTCACTCTTTCTTCCTGTTTCTGTTGTACCTGTATTTCAAAGGGTCAGCCTTGTCACATTGTGTCACGCTGAATATCCCCGAGAACTATGTTAAGGGTACACGTGTCTGTGGAGTGCTCAGCCACTTGCACGTGAATTTCACGAGCAGGCTGTTCCGTTGATCGGATCAACTGGGAGCCTTTCATCATAGGCTTGCTTATTAGATTTAAATTTCTTTGGACAGTAATTCTTGAAGCTTATTGTGA
>NC_069003.1:29884602-29886069 GCF_001194135.2 Octopus bimaculoides
CCGCTAAGTTACGCGGACGTAAATACACCACCATCGGTTGTTAAGCGATGTTGGGGGAACAAACACAGACACACAAACATATACACACACATACATTTATATATACATATATACGACGGGCTTCTTTCAGTTTCCGTCTATCAAATCCACTCACAAGGCTTTGGTTGGCCCAAGGCTATAGTAGAAAATACTTGCTCCAGGTGCCACGCAGTGGAAATGAACCCGGAACCATGTGGTTGGTAAGCAAGCTACTTACCACACAGCCACTCCTGCGTTCTGAGTTCAAATTCCGCCAAGGTCGACGTTGACTTTCATTCTCTCAGGGTCGATATCGTAAGCACCTCTTGATCACTTGTGTCAATATAAAAACCCCATCCGCCATAATTACCGGCCTTGTGGCAGAATTTGAAACCAAGGCAGCGAGCTAGCAGACTCATTAGTACATCGAACAAAATGCTTAGTGGCGTTTCTTCGGACTCATTACGTTTTGAGTTCAAATCCCGCCGAGTTTAACTTTGCCTTTCATCCTTTCGGGGCGATAAAATAAATAACAGTTGAGTAATAGAGGGGTTAATACAATCGACTTAACACCTTCCCCTAAAAATTGCTGGACTTGTACCATAATTTGAAATAAAGGTGACTGAGCTAGCGGAATCTATAGTACGAGGGACAAAATGTATACCGACATTTCATCTGGCTCTTTTCTGAGTTCATGCTCCGCCGTGGTCGACGTTGCTTTTATTCCTTTCAAGGTCGATAAAATAAAGTACCGGTAAAGTACTGGGGTCGATGTAATCGACTAATTCTGCCCTCTAAAATTGCTGGCCTTTTGCCAAATTTTGAAACGAAGGCGTCAGCCTAGCAAAATCGTTAACACATCGGATAAAATGCATAGCGGCATTTTATTCGACTTATTACGTTTAGTGTTCAAATTTCACCGAGAACGACATTGTCTCTCATCCTTTCGGGGTCAATGTACCAATGAAACATGGGGGTCGATGTAATCAACTAGACCCTCCCACTAAATTTTAGACCTTGTGCCTTTAGCAGAAAGGATTATTATTATTATTATTATTATTATTTATTTATTGTCTTTGCACAGCTTCTAACGCTGGAGATGTATGTACTACGGTGTCAGCTGTTCACTGCAAGTGAACTAAGGTAACATCCCATACTAGGTAACGGTGCCACCAGAAAAGAAAAGGAAGTAGTCAATGCCGTCGGCTCTTCTATGGAAGAATTGGCCAACAGAGAGTTATCAACGCCAACACTTGAAAGGAAACGTTCAGCAAAGAATAAACTAAATTCTAGGATACAAGATAAAGCCGACGATACGAATTGGAAAATTGAATAGAAATGTATTGTATTTCAGAAATTTATTCTCAACCCCCCACCCACCCAATAAACACACTTGCTGTTGCGTTGGTGCATAATTATTGCGGCTTTTTTTTCAACAAATTTTATTCA
>NC_069003.1:29886169-29886444 GCF_001194135.2 Octopus bimaculoides
GACAGAGAGAGAAAGAGAGAGAGAAAGAGAGAAGTATGCTGCATGTGTGTATGTGTGCGTGTGTGTGTGTGTGTAGATGCATACATATGTGTGTGTGTGTGTAGATGCATACATATGTGTGTGTGTGTGTGTGTACATGTATACATATGTATGTTTGTATGTGTGCGTGTGTTTGTTTCTGTTTGCTGTGGTTGACGGTGATAATGGTAAATGTGTCTGCGATATGCAATGGTGCTGATGCTGATGCCGTTTGTATATCCCCCCACCCCTTTCTA
>NC_069003.1:29887682-29888337 GCF_001194135.2 Octopus bimaculoides
TATGTACATATATATAGACATAAATGTATTTGTAGCTGAAGGTTGAGTAGAAATATGTCAAAGCATGTAGCTGATAGTAGATATCAGTTACTGATGATGCGCAAAGACGCAGAAATCCGGATTTAATAATTCTAAAGTCGCTGCTGCAGAATATCTACAGAATATCTATGTTAAGTAAGATACACAGATTGCTAATCTGTACTAATAGTGATCCCATAACGAATAATGAATATAGGTGTTCTTTTATTCTTTCACTTGTTTCAGTCGTTTGACTGCAACCATGATTGAGCACCGCCTCAAAGGGTGTTAGGCGAGAGCTCGAATCCCGTTTGTGTGAGTGTGTGTGTGTGTGTGTGTGTGTGTGTGTGTGTGTGTGTGTGCGAGAGAGAGAGAAAGACAGACAGACCGAGACAGATTATATATATATGTACAAACACACACACACACACATACAAATACACACACAATGTGCATGTAAGTGTGTAATATGCGTGTTCTGAATGTGTAAGTATGTATGTTTGTATGTATGTATGTATCAATCTATTTATCTATCTATCTATCTATCTATATATATATATGTATATATATATATATATATATATAGTTATTATATAAATGTCTGTATATATATATATATATATATATATATATATAT
>NC_069003.1:29891210-29892044 GCF_001194135.2 Octopus bimaculoides
ATATATATATATATATATATATATATATATACATATATACATACATATATATGTACGTATGCATATACATATATATAGACATACATACATGTATATATGTGTGTGTATTATGATTGTACGGTTGTGTCAATGTATATAAATAAACAAACATATCTATGTGTGTCTGCGCGTCTATATGTATAAGAGATAGGTATCGCTATGTGATTAATAATCTCAGTTTGTAACCACGCGGTTTCGGGTTCAGATCCACTTGTGTTGCACCAGGGCGGCCATATGTCTTGTGAGTGAATTTAGTAAGGAGAAACTGTGTACAGACTTGTCGTACACACACATACACACACACAAAATAAGTACTGAGATCGATTGAACTAAACCCTTGTAAACAGGATAAGAACGTTATTTAAAATGCCATCTTATCCTTATTCATATAAAAATGTATATATTTACTTCGTCATTATATTCACTGCGGTGGTATTTTGACCATATAGCACGTAAAGTTTAGGTGGGCAATTAAATCAGTAGTGTATATGCGTACATATAAAAACATGTATACGAGCGTATATGTAAGTATTCGTATGCTGTATATATATATGTATATATTTGTAATTATATATTATCTTTCTATATCCCACTGATGAGGCAGAGTATAATTTTATACAGAACTAGAAATCTGGATCTGGTATTATCCAATAATTTTTTGCTAGTTTATTTGTTTATTTATCTTTTCCCCTTGTGCTGTATGTATACATGAAGTGATTTTAGAGTCAATTTTTGACTGCTATCTCTAGCATGGTGGTATCTCTTAGATACCTTTAATTATAATTTCAATATATA
>NC_069003.1:29895469-29897890 GCF_001194135.2 Octopus bimaculoides
TTATAGAACATTGAATGTCTTTCTAATTTCCGAAATGTGTGCTTGTCTATTTGTTTGTTTATTTATTTAGTTATTTTTCAATATTTTTTTTTCTTCTTCTTCTTCTTCTTCTTCTTCTTCTTCTTCTTCTTCTTCTGTATATTGAAGTTGTATTTGTTGTGTCATTCTGAACGTTGGAGCTATTATTATTATTATTATTATTATTATTATTATTATTATTATTATTATTATTATTATTATTATTATTATTGTTGTTATTATTATTATTATTATTATTATTATTATTATTATTATTATTATTATTTATTATTATTATTATTATTATCATTGTTGTTGTTGTTGTTGTTGTTATTATTATTATTATTATTATTATTATTATTATTATTATTCGCGTTTATGTGAATGTTATGGTTGTTGTTGTAGTTTTTAAGTTAATTCTTAAAGTCGGCAATTTTTGTGTTTTATAACTTGTCTCGTTGATGCCGCTGCTCCTGTTGTCGACGGTAATGTTGTTATTCTTGTTATTATTGTTGCTGCTACTGTTGATGTGGCTGTTGTTGTTGTTGATGTTGTTGTTGTTGTTGTTACTTTTTCGACTCTCGTAAAAATAATTCATTCTGAAAGTTGTAAATTGCAAAAGCTGTTTGTTCTGGTCTAGAATTTCTAATTCCTACTGTCGTATTTACCAAAGTTAAGGAATTCTTGTAGAACTTTTACTGCGTTTCTGTATGAAAAATGGCTCAGTTGATCGGAACAGAAATTCTTGGCAAACACCAAATATGATAAAGCAACTGACAACACAAGATTGGTTACTGTTGTTGTTGCTGTTGTTGTTGTTGTTGTTGTCGTTGGGGCTGTTTTGACCCTAATCAGAATCGATCCAGTAGTCTTATGATGAAAAGCGGACTAAGTGTGGCCACCCAACATTTCTATGAACACAATGAGATTGGTTTGGCAAGAGAGAAATCTCATAGTTATATTTGGGAATTCGAGCGACCGCTTAGAGACTACAGTCACCCGTTGATTGGCAATCATCTTGTTTATATCAATGTTATTTGTTGTTGCTATCATTATTATTATTATTATTTAAAAAATTATTATTATTAGTATGTAGTTTTTTTTTCTTCTTTCTTTAAGTTTTCTTCTATTTCTGGCCGAGTGTTTTCCGTACACCTAGGGCAGAGAAGCTCATTGTATGCATTCCCAGTTTACACACGCAAATTCACATGTAAAATATGTGTTTAAAAAATAATTAATTAATAAATAAATTCATGAATGGACATTGTTTTCACAGCGATAATGCTCTTCTCAGTACATGAAGCGTTCCAGTTAACACGATTTTTTGCACTTCCTGTAGGGATGGTAAGCTTGGTATCATTTTCAAATAGGTTTCAGTACCTTTTTTTTTTATCATTCCTAGAGATCCTACAATCACTGGTACGGTAGTCGCCTTGAGGTGCCACATTTTTGCAATTTCTATTAGCAAGTCTTTATATTTACTGATTTTGTCAAATTCTTTCGCCGCTATATTATGATCGCAAGGAATACTCATGTCAATTAATAAACATTATTATTATTATTATTATTATTATTATTATTATTATTATTATTATTATTATTATTTGGTTGTGTTGCAGTCGACCTTGAGCGACTGCAACACAGCCAAAGCATTCTATAGGGGATTAATGGAGAGGAGGTACGACGACGATCTCGGGGCGAACCTGGGCGTCGACGAGGAATACCTGACCGGTCTGTTCAAGACGACTTTCGGGCCGGGACCTATGGACAACTTCCAGAGATCCCTGGCCAGGCAGTGCTATCGAGAAGCGCTACCCATATGTGTATCCATAAGAGAAAGCATTCTTCTCTCAAGTCTTGCTGCGTTTGAATAAACTTTCATTCTTTTGCTTGTTTCAAGCATTAGATCGCGGTCATTCTAGAGCATCGTCTTGAACAATTGTAGACTCTCCTGTCTCAAAACACCACTGTCTCTATCTCTTTACACTTCCGGTCACTTCAGCAGTATAAGCACATACGTGCTGTTGGCGATTTTTTTCTCCTTCTTTGGACTTTTCCCTTTCTCCTTTCCGACGAAGACGTATCACAGAAACTACATACTCAAAGCAAATGCGACTAAAGAGGCTTAATGTTGAGCAACATAAAATTTATTCCTCCAAATTTGAATGAGAAATTCAAAGGTAGCTATTTCTAGCTGGTAGGTTGGCTGATCACGTAACTCGTCCACTACCGTTGCAACCACTAGATCCCAGCCACAACATCGCTACCATAACCACACTCATCACCACCACCACCACCACCACCACCACCACCATCATCACTACCATTACCACCATCACTATCACGACTATCATTACCGCAGCCATCAGCACCACCATTGCCACCATCAATACCAACATCACC
>NC_069003.1:29898030-29900102 GCF_001194135.2 Octopus bimaculoides
TCCATCGGCTCTTAATGGCACCATTTACGTTGGTAATGTCTATGACGGTTGAAGCAGAGTACAATAGAAATGTTTATACCAAACAAGGTGTCACCAGTCTGTTAGCTCCATTACATCTGCAATACTTTAGATATTTCTATTACCATTCATCCCTCATTAGCAGAAATCCTTTCATATATGTCATTTGTCTCCTCTCCAATTCACTGCTGATGTCATTCGGTGTTGTTGTTGTTTTTCTTTTTTTTTTTGTATATCACATTTGACACTTCCATAATCTGAGGAGCCTCCAACGCCAACGCCAACGCCAGTAACACCGCCACCAACAACTATATCTTTGCATTCACCGCTGCCACCACCACCACTGCCATCACCAAAACCACCACCACCAACAACAACAACAACAATAACATCACTACCGCCGACACTCCTCTCCACTACTATACTATCATTAGCATTGTCTATTTCGCTGCCACCAACCACCACACGTTTGTTTACCATTTCCGTCTGTCTCTTACATCTTTCTCACTTTCTTTCACTCTGTCTCTCTCACACACACATACACACACATACACACACACACACGTGTGTATGTGTTCGTGCATGTGGGCGTGCGTTTATCTCCTCACTGCTTCACACCCAGCGTTGGATTATTTGCATCCCCCGTAAACTAACGGTCCGACAAAAAGAGATTATCAGAATAAGTATCAGAATAAGAACCGAGGAATATAATTCGTTCAATTAAATCCTTTATAATGGTGCCCCAGTATGGCCGGAATAAAATAACTGAAACAAGTAAAAGAACACACAGAAATAAGAAAATGCGTTGAGAACTTAATCATGAATCAACAAAGAATTTTCATTTTATCAAAATGTGCCACCGGTTTCAATCCCTTAAAAAATACACATGATTGCCCAGCCTAGTATTTGCTCTGCATTACTTTTCTGTCGATATATATAAAATCGTATATTATATTATGTTAATAACCTTTATAAAAACACAATTATAATTGTACAATGATGGGAAATGATTTTTTTTTTATTTCTGTTCATTATGTGAGCTACAATAACACGAAGAACGGTCCCAGTAAAGAAAGTAATTATTGGAAATATAATACAGATTTTATGTCGTAATTTTAAGTGCAAGTAAGCGAGAAAAGTTAAAGAATGAAAAGCTATCTCTCAATGTTAAGCAGCGCTATACCCCACAGTGAATTAAAATGAGTTTGTTTATAGTTAAAATATCTTCAATAATAGAAAATACTAAAAACCACATTTTGATAAAAATATATTAAAATTAAAATTTAAAAAAATATTTTTAACACTATACTTTAAAAATTTCTTTTTTTTTATGTTGAAGTTACATACTTCAAATTAATTAATAAGCAGCTTTCTTTATTATATTACAGATGCACTATCTATCTATCTATCTATCTATCTATCTATCTATCTATCTATCTATCTATCTATCTATCTATCTATCCATCCATCTATCTATCTATCTATCTATCTATCTATCTATCTATCTATCTATCTATCTATCTATCTATCTATATACATACATACATACATACATACATACATATATTTATTCATTCATTCATACATACATACACATATATGCAAGTATGTATTTAGATATTCAAAATTGAACAAAGAAACGATTAACGGAAAAATACAAAGACAACAAAACAGAATCCTCTCATTAGCAATGAAGACCAGATTCGACGCAGTTTCGGCACGTTTAAAGTCCAAAGACGTTAAATTCAAAAGTACTACTACGCTTGTTGCACCAATAATATATGTAGCAACATAAAGGTTATGGGCAAACAATGACTAAAAGTGAAGGGCAACAAAGTACAAACGAGATTGTAGACAGGAAAAATTATCCCGTGTGTGTGAATATACATGTGCTTAACTATTCATATATACAACTTTTATTACTGCTGTACATACACATACACACACACGTATACACATACACACAAACGCACACACACGCAAACACACACACACACATAAGAGTATATACATAAATGCTTATATGCATAGGTATTATATATATATATATATAT
>NC_069003.1:29902224-29905577 GCF_001194135.2 Octopus bimaculoides
CAGAGATGCCTATAATAGGACATCTACTGCTGCTATTTCTAGCGAGTAGATGTCCTATTATAGGCATCTCTGCATTTTAAATGAATATATATATATATATATATACATATATATATATGATTATGTTGTGTCTGTGTGTATTTCTGTGCGTGCGTAGTTGGGTGTGTGCGTATAATGGTGTATTTCTGTCCATACGCCGTACCCAACATTTCTCTATTTTTCTTCAGCAATGTCATTTTCTTATGTCTACCGTCGACTAGTCTCTTAGCTTTGTTTTTTTGAGATGTACTCTTGTAGACTTACGTGTATAAAGCCTGCGTCAGAAGTTACGCACCCAAAGCATTTGGCATTTCATATATAATACGTTTTAATTATTATTCATTCTCTCCGTCATGTACGAGTATTTCTGTATTCATCATTACTCTATATTATTCAAGTTTGGAAAAAATTAAACACGACTTTTGGCCCACCTTGTATATATATATATATATATATATAACACTTCTGTCACACGAGACCTTGAAGACTGCTAGAAAGTAGGAAAGTATACTAGTCCGTATATATTTAATATTCAATATTTCATTTATTCAATAAGATATTCAATACTTCATTTCATTCTACTATATATATTATATATTCCATATTCTATATCCCACATTAATGCCCTTTAAATTAAATTATATATATTTACGGAAAAAAAATGATGTTTTTTTTTTTCCTTGTGAGGTTTTTTCACGCTAACTACTTCATAAATTCTTATAAAGTTTTTATCATAAAATTATATATATACATACATATATACTTTTGTACGCTTTTGTACGCGTGTATGAATATGTATATTATACATATATGCATATATACTTGTATGAATATGTATATATGTACGGATAATTTTACTTAAGCATTTCCCTTCGTAGCTCTCTGCATCTCTGTACATCCGTTTCGAAATCCGCCATTTTGTTCGCGCCCGTGTCGCGTTCATATTTACGAACGTGCGTGAGTATAACATCTTCTCGTTTACCTGCGTGTACGCTTCTGTGCTGAAGTTTTCGGGTTTGCTTTTAAGTACGTACATGTGTCACGTACATTAATTACAGACAGAGACTATGTGAGCTTCATTAAAACAGTTAATTGCTGGGATATATTTCACATACGTATAATATCTTCTGTAGAAGATAGATGTTCTCTTTAAAGAGGAAGAGATTGCAGAGAAAACATCTTTCTCCTCATTTAAGTCTGTTCTCAGAAACATAAGGAAAGCTTACATGAATCATAGCTGTCCGCTGGAATGTCATACACAATTCGTAGTTCTTGTATATATCAAAATAGCACATGTTGAGCGTGTGTATGTATCTATGTATATATGTATGCGTGCATTAATGTATGTGTATTTATATGTACATATGTATGTCGGTATGTTATGTATGTCTGTATGTATGTATGTAATGTATGTATGTATGTATGTATGTATGTATGTATGTATTTATGTTTGTGTGAGGTGTAATGGCCCAGTGGCTAGGGCAGCGGACTCGCGGTCGTAGGATCGCGGTTTCGATTCCCAGACCGGGCGCTGTGAGTGTTTATTGAGCGAAAACACCTTAAGCTCCACGAGGCTCCGGCAAGGTGGGGAAGTACGAACCCTGCTGTACTCTTCCACCACAACTTTCTCTCACTCTTACTTCCTGTTTCTGTTGTACCTGTATTGCAAAAGGACCAGCCTTGTCACACTCTGTGTCACGCTGAATCTCCCCGAGAACTACGTTCAGGGTACACGTGTCTGTGGAGTGTTCAACCACTTTCACGTTAATTTCACGAGCAGGCTGATCCGATCAACGGAACCGTCGTCGTCGTAACCGACGGGGTGCCACGATTTATGTTTGTAGGTATGAATGTATTCATGTATGTAAGTATTTATGTATGTATATAAGTATGTAGGCATTTATGTATGTTTTTGTGTTTGTGTGTGTAGGTATGTATGTTTATATAAATGTAGGTATGTTTGTATGTACGTATATATGTGTTTATGAATGTATATTCGTATGTATGTATGAAGGTATGTATATTTGCATTCAAGTATGTATATATGTATGCAAGAGAGTTAGGGGTTGAGGATTCAACCCGCTAAGGGGTAGTATCTATCCAATATACTGTTGGAAGGGTACCCAATTATCGTTACACTAGTGTTATACCAAGTGTAATAAGTGGGTGCGAGTAAAAGGGGGTTATTTTACCCTAAATTTATATAGCAATAAGAAAATGGAGGAAAATATGCGGTATCCATCGACTTGCAGACAGTGTATTCCATTGAATTAATTTGTTTATTTTGTAACTAAAATGACAAAAAACACAATATACAGATGCATATGACATACCATGCCATATTAACAATTAAGGTTACAAATATAAAGTACATTTAGCAATTGGATAATATACAGAAACTTACTGCTGTTTCGGCCTAGCGTTGGCATGCCCCATTCTATCTCTAGAGCTCCTGTGTGCCGGAGTAATTAGCAGATGAAAATGATGTAATGGGGGTACATGCATGATTCGCTAGGCCTCTTCAGAGATTCACAAAAATTCAATACAAATATAAAATAAAAAATAAAAATAAAAATAAAAATAGAAATAAAAATAAGAATAAAGTAAAAATAAAAATAAATGAAAAATGAAAATATAAAAATATAAGGCACATAAAAAGCCTACTTTTTTATGATGATGATGATGATGATGATGATGATGATGGTGACGACGATGATGTTAGGTGCTGCTGCTGATGATGATTATGATGATGACGGCGGTGATGATAATGATCATGATGATCATGATGGCGATGAAGCTGATGACGTTGATATTGGTGACGATGTCAACGAGGAGGATGATGGCGACGACAAAGATGACGATGAAATTGATGACGATGACGACGACAATCCCCACCACCACCACCACCACCACATCGACTAAGACGGAGAGGAAATATAAAAAGAAGAAGAAAAAAAAAAACAAATGAGTGCTAACCACGAAACAAAATCCCGATTGAAACCGAAACTATAAATGGTAAGAATAAAAACTGAAGAACTGTCTAAGAAAGTACAAAAGAAAAAAATCCCCCAGAACCAAAACAAAAGAAGCAAAGAACAACAAGAAAAGCTGCTATTACATCAACAGAGGGAGAGAATAATTCAAACACATAGATATATAGCTAACAGAGGTTAGAACATGCACAAACATACACACTACATACATACATACATACATACATATATATGTATGCATATACGCACAGTTAAATATACTTTTATGTATATATGTATATATATATATATATATATATATATATATATATATATATATAT
>NC_069003.1:29906009-29907338 GCF_001194135.2 Octopus bimaculoides
TATGTGTGTGTGTGTGTGTGTGTGTGTGTGTGTGTGTGTGTGTATGCATGTATGTGTGTATGTATGCATGTGTGTATGTATGTATGTATGTATGTATGTATGTATGTATGTATAATGATATGACTACGTCGCAGTTTATTCCAGTGTGCATCTTCTACACATAATAACTACGATTGCAATAAATTCTATATTACAGTTGCAGAAGGTAATATGCACATCGTATTATTTATGAGACAGAACACTGCATACTAACGCAACATTTTATTAGAATTTACACCTTTTTAATGTCAGCCAATCTCCTTTTTATCGATCATTAGTTTCTTCAAGTCTGTTTGTTTGTCAGTTATCTGTCTGGTATCTAGCTATCTATCTCCCTCCCTGCCTGCCTGCCTGCCTGCCTGCCTGTCTGGTATCTAGCTGTCTGTATGTCTCAGCGATTCTCTCCTCCCGCACCATCTCTCTCTCTCTCTCTCTCTCTCTGTTTCTCCGTGTATCAATGGTTCTATGTCTGCCTGCGAATGCCTGTCCCGGACTCTGTCTCTCTCTGTCTTTGACTGTATCTGTCTTCCTCTGATTCTCTCTCTCTCTCTCTCTCTCTCTCTCTCTCTCTCTCCATATATATATATATATATATATGCCTTTTATTCTATCCCTATCTGTCCTCTGTATTTAATTAAACTCATACAGACACACACACACAACACAACGCACATATATGCATGTACGTATATAATAAATAACAGGTAAATATATTACTATATTTCATAGTAATATACTGAAAATAGTTGAAATGTTGTTGGAGAATTTATTAAAGATTTCTTTACATTTACTTAACCGGTTTCATAGTTTCTTGATTTTCAAAAGTGTTATGAGATGGTAGGACCTGGAGCCAAGCCGCGTCTACTCTCTCACAGAAATTTGAAGATTTCTTCCTTTTATGGAGAAATTATTTCAAATTATCTTTAGCTGATGTACAGTGTGATTAACTGAAGCTGGTCACAAGATCAGTGATTCATGTGACTTCATGAACAATAATAGTGCCAATAATGTTCATCAGAGGCTCTTACCGGCGCCTTGGGTTAAACTCAATTCACCTTGTCAGCTTATAAGATCACCGTAAAAATCAAACATACATACATACATACATACATACAAACAAAATTATCCTATTGATGATGTTCAAATTCCAATGAAGGAGCCTTGGATCTAGGTTAGAAACCGGCTCTTTCTCTATTGGCAAGAAATCTTGAAATATAACTGAATAACGACATACATACATACATATATATATATATACATATATATATATATGTATATATATATATATAT
>NC_069003.1:29907642-29908578 GCF_001194135.2 Octopus bimaculoides
ATATATACTTAGGTACGTACACTTGTACACTCAGCTTCCCAGGTAAGTGACAAACGCCGACCTACGCATAAATATCCATAGATCATTTGAAAGCTGGGAAAGATATTTATTGGCGCACATGATCTATACCCCCATCCTGCCCGTACGTTCATCATGCCTCGCCACCACCACCACCACCACCACTCGCCGCCGACCTCGCCACTCCCACCCCATCATTTTCCACTCACCGCACACCTTACCCATTACTCACTCCCCGTTATCTGTGAACCACTTAAGAAGTCCTTGCAACAACAACAACAATAACATCTGCAACAGTAACCATAACAACAACAGCAACAACAACAACAACAACAAAATGCTGACATAGAAGCTACAGGGTGTTTTTTGTGTTTGGCTTTTGAGTTCGTTTTTTTATTTCACTGCTTTTTTGGGGGGGAGGGTTTGATTTATAGAGCTATTCTGACTCGACAGATGATATTCAGTTTTGTTACTACTACTACTACTACTACTACTACTACTACTACTACTACTACTACTACGACTACTACTACTACTACTACTACTACTACTACTACTACTACTACTACCACCACCACCACCATCATAACAACAACTACTACTACTATTACTGCTACCACTGCCATTAGCACTACCACCATCACCATGATCAACACAGCCACCATCACCACAACAAACACTACCAACACCACCACCACCGTCACCACCATGACTACTGCCCTTCCTCCTCTGCCTCCATCAACCTCTTCGGCATATTAATGCAAGCATGGAAACATAATTTTTATTCTACATTGACATTACGCTTCAATGAGGAAGGCTGCGAAACGGCTGTAATCCTATGATTGTCAAGTGGTTAAATAGATATATTCATCTCTCATACCTCCTGACTTTTTGTAGATTTCACACACACACACACAC
>NC_069003.1:29909596-29911913 GCF_001194135.2 Octopus bimaculoides
GTGTACATGCTTGGGTATATGATTTGTGTGTCTGTCTTGGTGTTTGTGTGTGTGTGTGTGTGTGAGTATGTGTGTGTGTGTGTGTGTGTGAGTGTGTGTGTGTGAGTGTGTGTGTGTTGGTGTTGTTGGATAAGCGTCTGTGTGTGTGCGTGTACATGCTTGGGTATATGATTTGTGTGTCTGTCTTTCTGTTTATGTGTGTGTGCTTTGTTCATATGTCAGAGTGTTCATATGTCTTTTATCTTTTGCTTGTCATTGGGGTGTGGCCATGCTGAGGTACCACCTTAATGGGTCAAATCAAATGTTTCTCAACCGTTTTCTTGCCTATGGACCCCACCCCTCAGTCCTATTTTACTCTACTGTACCCTCTCATCCTCTTTCAATGTTTTTAAAAAATCCCATTATATTAACCATATTTTTATAATTATATTCATTACACTTTTCTAATTAAATATCATTAGGAACTGTATAAAAAGAATTGTTGGAATATTTTGTTTAATGCAAAAGTATAACCGATTTTAATGCACATAAACTTTGACAACAAGATCTTATATGGACCCATAAGGGCTATACGGACCCCGGTTGAAAACCATTGGTTTAGCCGAGCAAATCGACCCCAGTACTTACTCAATTTCCAACCCCGGTCTCTTTTGTAGAACCGCTGGTTACGGGGACGCAAACAACAGTTTTTGATGTAATCAATTAACCCTTCTATTCAAAACTTCAGGCCTTTTGCCTACAGTAGAAATATAAAAAAAATGTATGGCAGCGTGTTGGTTAAGTCGTTAAGCACGTCGGACAAAATGCATGACGGCATTTCTCCGGCATTTATGGACACCGAAACAATGAAAGCTAAAGTCGACCTCAGCAGAATTTGAACTCAGAACGTAAAGGTAAAACGAAATACCGCTAAGCATTTGGCCCGACGTGTTAACGATTCTGCCAGCTCGTAGCCTTATGAACTAATTAACGTTATCATAATTATCATCTTATTAATTTCATCATTTTTATCAATAATAGTTTTCCTTTACAAGACGGTGAGCTGGTAGAATTATTAGCACGCAGGGCAGAATGCTTAGCGGCATTTCGACCGTCTTAACGTTCTAAGCTCAGAGTTCGTCGAAATCGATTTCGCCTTTCATCTTTTCGGAGTCGATAAAATCGGTACCGTGGAGGCGCAATGGCCCAGTGGTTAGGGCAGCGGACTCGCGGTCATAGGATCGCGGTTTCGATTCCCAGACCGGGCGTTGTGAGTGTTTATTGAGCGAAAACGTCTAACGCTCCACGAGGCTCCGGCAAGGGGTGGTGGCGAACCCTGCTGAACTCTTTCACCACAACTTTCTCTCACTCTTACTTCCTGTTTCTGTTGTGCCTGTAATTCAAAGGGTCAGCCTTGTCACTCTCTGTGTCACGCTGAATATCCCCCGAGAACTACGTTAAGGGTACACGTGTCTGTGGAGTGCTCAGCTATTTGCACGTTAATTTCCCGAGCAGGCTGTTCCGTTGATCGGATCAACTGGAACCCTAGCGGTTCGGTAAAAGAGACCGGTAGAATAAGTACTAAGCTTACAAAAAGAATAAATCCTGAGATCGATTTGCTTGACTAAAGGCGGTGCTCCAGCATGGCCGTAGTCAAACGACTAAAACAAATAAAAGAATATATATATATGTATACACATACATACACATATTATACGCGCCCGTGTATGAATGTGTGTGCGCGTATGTATGTATGTATGTATGTATGTATGTATGTATGTATGTATAAGTACACCTAGGTAATGTTCAGAAACTAAGAATTAAGTATCATTGCCAAATATTGTTGTGTCTGGCATTAAAAGATGCGATGAAGAATTGTCTACTTGGAATAATGCCGATACCATCTGCTTTTTAGTTGTCCTAATTCTTCGCTGAATGACATATTGCAGAGTCGTTTGGGTAATTCTAATACGTATATATATTTTACTGTTCTTCCACTCTTGTTATTGACGAAATGAAACGTTTCTGTCTGTCCGTCTGTCTGTCTGTGTCTCGCTTACCTTCTCTATCTATCTATCTATCTATTTATCTATCTATCTATCTATCTATCTCTTTATCTATCTGTCTGTCCGTCTATATTTATGTATGTATGCATGTATGTATGTATGTGTATGCATGTGTATGTGAATGTATGTCAATCTGTGTATTTCTCTGTCTGTCTATCCATTTGTCTCTCTCCAGCTCTCTCACTCTCACACCCACTCTCTTCTCTCTCTCTCTCTCTGTATATATATATATATATATATATATATATATATATATATATATATATATATAT
>NC_069003.1:29912561-29913985 GCF_001194135.2 Octopus bimaculoides
TATATATATATATATATATATATATATATATTATTACATATTCTACATTACTGATCGCATAACTTTTACATATATAAATATTCTAGGCAGCATATTTGAAGATGCCACCCGACAAATTGGCAAAGTTTCACAGACCAACACAATAGAATTAATTACAAGATCACTCTTGAATCACTCAAGATCCACCGAAGTAGTCTCAGTCTGCGAGAAACTGCAACTAAATGTCCTTTAAATCACACAAGATCCGACGAATTAACCTAGACTTGCGAGAAATTGCGTCTAAATGTCTCTCAAATCAAACAAGACCCTGCGAAGTAACCTCAACCGCAAGAAATTATGTTAAATCTCCTTCAAATTACACATGATGAAGCGAACTAGCTTCTACATAATTAACTAGATCTGCTAGATATAAACAGTTAGAGTATTAATAACTTATATAAACACACGATTACAGATGCAAAATGATGGGAAATGATACTCTTATTTCCGTTCATCGTATGAACAATGATTGTACGAACAGTAGTCTCAACAAAGGGATTATCAGTTAGAAATACAGAGCGGGTTTCATATTCTAGTCCTTGTCACGAACTGTAACAGCCTCCTACGATGGCTAGGTTTCTTTAAAACACTGCACAACAATCAAATAATTTCGTTGAAAGAAAATGAGACAAGTTTATACTCGGTACATAAGTTTAAAACCACTTTTCTTCTTCAAAAACATGCAACAAATATGAAACAAATATGGCTGACGCTGGATTAAACTTACATTAAACTTATATTCTGGAGAAATGACTTTATAGGTATGACTGTAGAAAGTAGCGCAATAAATGTATGAAGGAGAAAAACAAAAAGAGAAAACTAACTAAAATAAGCTTTCTCGCAGCGAATTAAAATTTATCTTCTCTTATTGAAATTTTTAATAATAAAAGAAGTTTAAAAGCCATATTTTGATTAAAAAAATATTAAAATAAGAATTTTAAATAATTTTCTAGCGTGTGTAGTCTTTAATAATTGCTTTCTTTTAGTAAAAGTTATGTACTCCAGACTAATTAACAAGTAGTTTTCTTTATCATTGTATAAACTTCATATATATCATGAATGCTGTGAACAATAGCACCGGTGGTTATATATTCCTATAGGGACTAATCAAATGCTCACTGTAGTTACAATGGCGTAGGTTATAGTTTATTCAGTAATATTGTACATAATATAACACAATATATTTGAAAGAAATTCATCATTTATTTTTATTAGGCCACCCAAATCAATGTAATACTATATGTATATAGCAAATCCCCTTTAATATATCTTTTGAAATAGTACGTTTGCTTTACATTTTCCGTTTTAAACCAATAATCAAATTCTTCCCCCTCATTTAACATAAGGTTATATATATATATATATATATATATATATATATATAT
>NC_069003.1:29914403-29915150 GCF_001194135.2 Octopus bimaculoides
ATATATATATATATATATATATATATATATATATATATATATACCCTGCCCACCTAGCTAGTGGGGTGACATCATTCGAATGTTACATGTATGCACACACATACACACTTGCAAACACATGTGTGTATGTGTGTGTGTGTGTGTGTATGTGTGTGTGTGTGTGTGTGTGTGTGTGTACAAGAAAGACAAGCAAATCAGTGCGAATGCTATAGACATCTACATTGTGCAATCCCCTTTTCTCGCCAGAAGCTAAGTTGTTTGACGAGAGAAACTATTCGTATTATTATTATATGTGTATTTATTTTCATGGGTAAGTTGACTTATATTTATCGTGTTTTTATTTTTACAGACACGTACAAACACCTACAGTATCATCTATGAGTGTGTATGCATGTGTAATGTGCACACAGGTGCATACACAGACATACGTATACACACATACATATACACATAAATACATACATACACATATATATATATATGTGTTTGTGTGTGTATGCATGTATGGGTGCATATGTATATGCACTATCGTGAACACCCAGTCAACGGCGAGTCTCAGGGTAAGCTGTCAACTTTTGATATACTAAACATATCTATCCACACTAGCCTAACGTAATTAGTTATATATCAGATAATGTTTGCACTGTGTTAAATATTAATGTACTTTACAACTCTTACATTACGGGATAGAAACACACAGACACACACAGACACACACAGACACACACACAGACACGCACGCATATA
>NC_069003.1:29916176-29918522 GCF_001194135.2 Octopus bimaculoides
TGTGTGTGTGTGTGTGTGTGTGTGTGTGTGTGTGTGTGTGTGTGTGTGTGTAAGCGTGTAAACGTGTATGTATGTATGCATGTATGGATCTATTCTCAGATATAAACACAAACGGATTCCTACGAAGTGCTGAGGTTACCTGTTCTCAGAAATACTGTGAGGCCACTTAGGTTAAAGAACCTGGTTAGAATGTCAATACTTTCTATTAAAATTTGTGCATCGAACAAAAGTTATCTTCGACTTCTTTTTAATAAAAATAAACACTTCTGCATGTAATATAATATTTATTTGTGTCTATATGAATGCGTATTAATGCACTCATACATAAATACACACGCACATACATACACGCATGTATGCACATATATAAAGTTGTTGATAGTGACTGCTAAGTTTTAGTTGTTGTTTCACCTCATCGGATTGTAATGATTGCCACATTGACATCCTTTTAGTAGAGCATTCACAGGTACTTGAGGCATAGATTTTTGAACAACAACACTATGATATAAATTGCGCTACAGAACGCCTGGGGCCAGCTTGTTGTCGGCCATCATCGTCTGCAACCTGGCAGTTCGTTACTTATGACAATAACGGTTCCAGTTGATCCGATCAACAGAACAGCCTGCTCGTGAAATTAACGTGCAAGTAGCTGAGCGCTCTACAGATACGTGTACTGTTTTTCTAGCTATATGCAAAGGAATATTTATTTCAGTATGTTTTGGATGGTATGAAGTAAATAGTATATACTGTTTAAAGAGCACTGTTACATATACCAGTTATGTACTCTAAATACTTTTAAAGCAACTTTTTCCCTTTTCAACTGTTTCGTTATAAGAATTCTCCACATTTGCAAGAAATATAGAAAAAGTCCACAGAAGGGAAGACGGAGAAAGAAAATCGCCAACGATATACACGCGGTCACATCCCCTACCACCACACTCTAGCGACAGGACCAGCAGAGCAGCATGGTTTCGGATTATTTCTGCCTTTCCTCAGTGCTGGAGACCTTGTCTGCTAGAAATGGCAGTAGCTCGCTTCAGTTCGCAGTATATAGAAATTCAAGCGACATTCGGTCGCTGATCTTGCAACAAGCAAAGAAGCTACTTATAAACTTTCTCTAAGAGATGAACGCTGTAACTGTACTGGCAAATAGTGTTTGTCGCCACTTCAATATGGCTGTTCTGTATGGATGTATTTGAAATAAGCGGCATCAGTAGTTTCATAATAATGAACATCTCCACCAAGACTAAATCACATAAGTATTCTCAATTGGTCTGGTTAATTGTTCAAAGATAAAAAAAAAGAGAGAAAATACAAAATATATAAAAATCCCTCTTAAATATGGTCCCATTAAAGAGAATTTTTGAAGGGCTCTGGTGCAGTCTTTTAGCGGGAAGGGCGCTTTTTGCTTATTTCTCATTTAAAAAAAAGTGAGAAAGAGAGATAATGAAAATCATCTGCAATTGGATGGCAATGTGTAAGAACAGATGATTTTAACTTTTGTGCTTCTTGACAATTGCTCGATTGTTGCTTTTTCCTGTTCGTCGTTTTGTTGATGTCAATTTCCTCCCACCACCTATCTTCATTCCATCATTATTTGCCTTCTACACACAACCCCTAAGATTTCATTGAAGCAAACATCAAATAAATAATTAAACCGCTAAATATAAAAATAAATATTAAAAATAGCTACGAAAATGAATAAAAAACAATGTAAAGCCTGAAACAACAACAGCAGTACAGAAGAAATATGTGAAAGAGAAAAAACAAAATGGTCGTTTTTAACATTCTTGAAGCATTACGAACGCTTTGTATTGCATTTTTCCTCACAAAGAGGCTTTTGTCGTCCTTTCTCAGTATGATATGTCCTTAAAGGCCCACACTCAATAGAGATGTATACGACTGCTGCACATATATACCTCACGTATACATGCAGCTGTATCTATAATACTGTTTGTACGCATAAGAGTGTATTATATACATACATACATGTACGTACTCATGTATTTACGAGTATGTATGCCTCTTTCTATTAATTCATTTATACATTCATACATGCATGTGTGTTTGTTTGTAAAGAAAAGGGTGGTACAAAAGGATATCAAAGAAATTTACGGGGGGGAAAAAACAACCACACGAACGAACGCAAACACTCTTAACCCTTATCAGTTGTTGGCTAAATGTCATCACAATTTCGACATCTATCTATCTATCTATCTATCTATCTATCTATCTATCTATCTATCTATCTATCTATCTGTCTGTCTGTCTGTCTGTCTCTATTTATCTTTCTATATATTTATCTTTCTCTCACTCTTTCTCTCTCTCTTTCTCTCTCTCTCTTTC
>NC_069003.1:29920296-29922717 GCF_001194135.2 Octopus bimaculoides
TATATATACCACGGTCTTCTTCTAGTTTACGTTTACCACTTTGGTCTACCCGGAGCCATAGTAGAAGACATGAAGACACTTGCACAAGGTGCCATGCAATGAGACTGAACCCGGAACCATGTGGTCGGGAAGCAATCTTCTTATCACCACCACACCTACGCGCATAATTCTTCTCTATTTGGTTTTGCTTCGTTAATGCTATCAAGGATTTCCTAGTTTAGGTTTGGGTGCGGTGTATTAACCGCGATTAGTAATCTGAGTCCGTGTTGTGACCTTAAAAGAGCACGAACGGATTAGCGATGAGTGATGTCAAAGATTAGCTTTCTTAGAATGTTTTCGGGTGTGTAGTGGAAAGGAACTGAGTTATTCTGTTATTTCACTTGTGGATTGGATTTGTTTGGTTTTAAAAGTGTTAAGATTATGCCCAACTTCCATTTCTATAGGAATTTGACGGTAATGGTATGACTAGACGGGTGGTTGATAAAGCAAGGGTCAAAATTGTAGCCCAACTGGTAGGTGCATAGTTTGAGTTTTATATGCCTGATTTCTTTGTGTGGTTTTCTTTACTCTTTTACTTGTTTCAGTCATTTGACTGTGGCCATGCTGAAGCACCGCCTTTAGTCGAGCAAATCGACCCCCAGGACTCATATTCTAGTACTTATTCTATCGGTCTCTGTTGTGAAAACCGCTAAGTTACGGGGACGTAAACACACCACCATCGGTTGCCATACCATTGACCTCTTTTCAAGCTATGAAGGTCTATATTAACTAATACAATATAACCTTATGTAAGACGGTTATCTTCTGACTTGAGGGAGATTTGGTTGTTATTCTTCATGGGTTCATAGGTCTAGCGACCACCTAGTGGTTCGGTATCATGTCTCTTCTGTTCGTATCCCTTCGTCAGTATTGAACTCCGCCCTCCAGTACTGTGACACACTTGTCAATGTTAAATTGTAGTGGTAGCAACGAAGCATTTCATTGTTGTTATGACATACAGCTGGTAACTATTAACAACTAGGTGGGCTAATCTTTTGAAAGTTAAGTGTTTTCGTCGCGAACACACACGTGAAGAATATGTATGCATACAGCTGTATGTGTATATGCAACCATTCATCTGTTCATATATGTATATATGTATATATATATATATATATATATATATATATATATATATATATATATATATATACATACATACATAAATACATACATATATACACAACTATCAATCCTCACCCCACTCTCTGACTATATATATATATATATATTTATATATGTATATACATACATATATGCATTTATAGACGCATATTCTGAAATATTATTTAAGTTCTTCGCAGAATTCAGCCTATTTTTAACAAAGTGACAATTTGACACTCTGGTTGTATACATGTACATAGACACACACACATATACATACATGCACGCAAATATGTATATGTATATGTGTGTGTATATATATATATATATATATATATATATACACCAATTGAGTAACCCTATCAATAATATACCTATAATGACTACAGGAAACAGTTGTAAGTCAAATTTGCTCTAAAGGGAAAATATGTAATGACCACATACATACACACATACGTACATGGTGGTTGTCTACTCCTTACACAGAGTTTGACCACCTCCTGCACCTACACCTTAGCCCTTTCATGGCGTCTGATGTGGCTTTTTAAACCAGACAGTGTTTTGAAAAACAGCCACACAGATTGCACCTCTGGTTTGTACTACCAATACCTGCAAGTAAGTTCTGCTCATTGTGGATCCTAACATGTCTTTTAAGATCCCCATACATACATTCATACATACATACATACATACATACATACATACATACATACATGCATGCATGCATACATACATACATACATACATATATAAATAAATAAATATATATATGCATATAGATATAATAATATAAATAAGTAAATATATATATATATATGCATATAGATATAATAATATAAATAATATATATATGCATATATATATATACGTATTATTTTGTTTAAAAGAGTTCCAACACTGTCTGTTTTTTATGTTTTATTTATATTCCTGCAGAACCAATGTGGGGTATAGAATATGGAATATACAATATATAATATAATATACAATATATAATATGACAGACTTTAACAGACTGTCTGTTAAAGTCTGTCATACCGGCCATGACGAAGGGAAATAGCCCTGAAACTCGAGTCGCTTTTATATATTTATATTTATATATTTATATATTTGATCCTTTATATTGAACTCAATATTTCATCTACATTCAATACTTTCTTTTATGGTGCCATCCATTTTTATTTTATTTTATTTTATATTATATATTGTATATTATATTATATATTGTATATTCCATATTCTATACCCCACATTGGTTCTGCAGGAATATAAATAAAACAT
>NC_069003.1:29925298-29925764 GCF_001194135.2 Octopus bimaculoides
TATATATATATATATATATATATATATATATATATATCATCCCTTTATCACTTAATTCGTGCAAATACATACATTGCCTGCGAGGAGGAATGCCAAAGTTCTGTGGTGGTGTAGGAGTGGCGCGCTGACTTCTCAACTACATGGTTCCGGGTTCAGTCCAACTGCGTGGCACCTTGGGCAAGTGTCTTCGACTGTAGCCTCGGGTCGACCGAGGCCCACCTTCGCTTGACAACCGATGTTGGTGTGTTCACGTCCCCGTAACGTAGCGGTTCGGCAAATGCGACTGTTACAATAAGTACTAGGTTACAAAAAAAAAATAGGTCATGCATATATAATGTATATATATATGTGTGCATGTATGTGTATATATGTGTATATATATATATACTCTTTTACTCTTTTACTCTTTTACTTGTTTCAGTCATTTGACTGCGGCCATGCTGGAGCACCACCTTTAGTCGAGCAA
>NC_069003.1:29929385-29931048 GCF_001194135.2 Octopus bimaculoides
ATAGCTATCAATATATATGTGTGTGTATGTGTAGTTGTGTGTGTGTGGGGGCTGTTTGTGTGTTTATACATATGTATGTATACGTGGATAGATAAATGTTCTTATATATGCGAATCTCTACGTAATGCTTTGTGCTGACAGGACCAATAAACACTTCCCTTCCTTAAATATATTATATATATATATATGTGTGTGTGTGTGTGTGTGTATGTGTGTGTGTGTGTGTGTGTGTGTTCACAATAGACTGTTTATTCCTCTGCCTCAACAATGTTGTTCTGATTCTGAAAGGAATTCAAGCTCACCCAACTTTGCTCCCGATTTTGTTTTCATCTTAATCACGTAAGTTTCCTTAAATTCGCTTAAAAACCGCCGAAAACTATCTCAACTATTCTGACACTTTCTACAACAAAATGCCTAAATTCTCTTTGGCAAATGTCAAACGTAGACTACCTTCCTGGGCCATTTAGTCTCCAGTGTATGTCACACTAAAATGTCTGCCTCATTTACGCAATGACCTTGCTCTAATCCATTTTGATATATCTACGCATCGAGGAGAGAATATGCTGTACCTCTTTTTTTTTCTTCTTGCTCTCTCTTCTTTTTCTTCTTCCTTTTCTTTTTCTTTTTCCTTTTACCGCTTTCTTTCTTTTATAATTTTCTCTTTTTCTCGCTGCTTACCTTTCTTTCTCTTTTTCTTCTTTTCTATCTCCCATCGTGCATGCGTTTTCATCCTCTTTTCTTTCCTTCTTTATTTCTTTCTTTCTTTCCTTCTTTCTTTCTTTCTTTCTTTCCTTCCTTCCTTCCTTCCTTCTTTCCTTCTTTCTTTCTTTCTTTCTTTCTTTCTTTCTTTCTAGTTTCCTTTCATGTTTTTGACGACGACGACGATGATAATGATGATGATGATGATGACCGCAACAACGACCGCCATCTTTAATGAACACAACTATGGTGGCACCCATAAAGACAACAACGACGATCGCACTTACCATATCAAAGATGACTACTCTTTCTAGCAGATCTAACTCTTGCATGGAGGCTCCGTCTGTGTCTCATATCAAGAGCTTTGCTAAGGTGCTTTTTTCTTTCTTTCTTTTTAAATCTTTCTTTTTAAATCTTGCATTTCACATGAAAATTTTGGTCTTCCAAATTTGTCTCGGTGTGTGTAAGTTGACCTACCTTTTGGGAGGGCTGTAAGTTTTGGTTTGAAAAATTCGAATTATATGACGGAATATACAGTATTTTGTGGAACACTTGCTGTTGCCCATGCAAAATAGAAAAAAAAAAAATGAAAAAGAAATGTCCTTTCTTCACGTCAGTGAGGTTTTCCTGGAAAAGGGCAACGCCGATCAGATTGGTAACAATGTCATCGTAGGCATCGAGATTAGGAAGAAAGAAGTCGGACCCTGCAGATATCATAGGACATACCTCCGACACTCTAACAGTTCTGTCAATCCACTACTTTAGTTTGGCAGTTACTGTTTTCTTGACCCTGAAAGAATGAAAGGAAATTTTGTCATCGGTGAGATTTGAGCCCACGGTATTTCAGAGAAACGAAAAAATTCTTGAGACGCTCTTAGGAATCTGCCAATTTGCCATACATACATACATACACATATACACATATATTTGTGAGAAATCGAATACATACATGTAGGTATATATA
>NC_069003.1:29931512-29932469 GCF_001194135.2 Octopus bimaculoides
CATACATATATGTACATATATAACACATTCAATACAGCACGTACAGAAGCGAGACGGTAGTTTACACTAACACGACTCTCCGAAGATTATCAAATTCCTTTGTTTATTTCTGAATTAAAACCTATCCCTTTATTATTATTATTTGTTTTTTTTTTTGCTTCGAATTTTTTTGTTTGTTTTTTTCTGGGTATCGAGGTTGTCTCAGCGTCCATAAACAACTATCGAGCTGGGTGCTGAGAGGTAAAACCCCTAACCCATCCCCGACCCACCCCCAATATTTCCACCACCGCTACCACGACGACCACCACTAATATCATCATCACTAACACCACTACCAACAACACCCTTAATCACCACCACCCACCACCCCCATCCGCCATCTACTCCCTAATGTTTACACAATCCGTCTCACAGTTGTAGGTCTGTGTTTGAGATAAATATTTTTTGAGTAGAAAGATAAGGGCAAAAAAACAAAAACCAAAAGAAAAACCCGAAATTCTATTGCAAATAAATGGAAATAGAACATTCTGTTGAACAGACTAATCTCTACATTGAAGACATGAAGGAACAGTAAAAAGATTCTGGGTCAGTTGATGTATGAATGCATGCATGTATGTATGTATGCATGTATGTATATATGTATGTATGAGTGTGTTTATGCGTGTCTCTGTGAAGAAGAAATGTTGCTAGAAGTTAGGAGTGTTGAGTGATGGTTAAAATTTTGTGTTTGACTTTGTTTGATGATCTGCTCCTGATCGTGTGTGTGTGTGTGCATGCATGTGTGTGTGTGTGTGCATGCATGTGTGTGTGTATGTGTGTGTTTGTTTGTCTATCCGTACGTCATTATATGTGTGTGTGTGTGTGTGTGTATGTATGTATGTATGTATGTATGTATATATATATATATATATATATGCATTTATGTATATATATCTGTACGTACATGCGTACACATAT
>NC_069003.1:29932479-29932818 GCF_001194135.2 Octopus bimaculoides
CATTTATGTATATATATCTGTACGTACATGCGTACACATATATGTGTGTGTGTATGTGTGTGTATATATATATATATATATATGTGTGTATGTGTGTGTGTATACATATACATACATGTACACACACATACAAACACATATATATAACGATAGACAGAGTGATAAATTGATAAATACTTAAGATATCTGTATATGTGTGTCTCTGTGTATATATGTATATATATATATACACCCTACACGCAAACACACGCACGCATATATTATGTGTATATCCATATATTTGTCTGGCCATCTATTCCTCCTCCACTTCTTCTTCCCATATATATATATATATATATA
>NC_069003.1:29932828-29934087 GCF_001194135.2 Octopus bimaculoides
ATATATACATGATAAACATGTACGCACACACACACTCTCTCTATCTCTCTCTCTTCGCTCTCTCTTGCAGTCAGTCACACATATATTATCCATGTTTGTATATTTATCTATGTTTCTATATCTATTTCATACATAATGTTATGATATCTCGCTGCCTATTTAGCGTATCTATGTTATTCCAATATATGCATACAATGGCTATATTGTTTATTATTCTGAGACTATTTTTGTAATCATTTTTGAGACAAGCTATTTGTTCGCCACACCACATTGAGCATTGCGTCCATACTGAATTATAATATTTTAACAGTTTAAGGCAGCGAAATCCCAGAATTGTTAGCATGCCGTACTAAAAAATGCTTAGCGGTGTTTCGTTCGTCTTTACGTTCTGTGTTCAAATTCTGCCGTGCTCTTATTTGTCTTTTATCCTGTCGGAGTTGATATGTATATAAAAGAGGGAGGATGTTTCCACGCAGGAAAAAATATATGCAAATTTGTTATTGAAAATGCGCCTAAATTTGAAAAACTTGTAATTGTTTAAAATAGATTTATTTACATATATACCAAACTAGTTTCAACAATTTTTTTTTTTTTATCAATGATAAAAATTCAGAATTATGAAATAGAAAAACATCTTTAAAAGTTTCAATGTTGACAAATGAAAGTGTATCATTTAATTATGGTTTTGTTCAACATATTTCCCCCTCTCAGATTCACATACTTATTGCAGCAGTCCTTCAGTTTTTCTAAGCCCTGCAAAAGAACTCGGAAGGTTGGGCCTTTCGCGACACCCAGGAACTCATAAGGTGGCCCAGGAAAGAATTTCAAGACGGATTCTTCATGCCAAAACCAACCAGAAGAACTTGAGGACAATTAAAGAACAAGATGGCTGGATAATTACTATCAACTCAATTGTTTGTGATTTGGAATTTATTTGGAAAATCTTATGGCGGTTTCTTCTGACAGGACCCTTTCGAGATGCCTGAGGATTCTATACCATGACCCTCCCAAGAATAATGGAGCAGATGGATGGATCATATGCATGTGTTAGATCAGGGGTTTTCAAACTGTGGTCCGCGGACCACATGGGGTCCGCAAGGACAAGACAGGGGGTCCGTGGACAGTAAATACTTTTTATGGGCAATTTGATTTTATATATGTTTTTTAATCGAAATCTTTTAATTGACAATAAACCTATTTGTTAAATACTGTTAAATAAATAAATGTAAAAATATATGTTATTTTAAGCAAATATTTAT
>NC_069003.1:29934097-29934602 GCF_001194135.2 Octopus bimaculoides
TATGTTTTTTAATCGAAATCTTTTAATTGACAATAAACCTATTTGTTAAATACTGTTAAATAAATAAATGTAAAAATATATGTTATTTTAAGCAAATATTTATGTATAAATTTCATAAGCGTTTATAAGGGGGGGGGGGTCCCTAAGGTAAAGCCTGAAATATAAAGGGGTCCGCAAGTCAAAAAGTTTGAAAACCCCTGTGCTAGATAATGCGATCGTAAAGTTCACAGTATATTAGGAAAGTTGTGATAGTCACGGCTGGAATGCTTTTGATCATTGCTCTGAGTAATTTAGCCTGACCCGGGACGAAGCAACAATGACATCCATAACAACCACTTTTGTTACGGTAATACTAGAAAACAAAGTACTTGAAAATCTTGACATGGGAATGAGACAAAATTATACGATCAAGGAGTATCTGTGGAAGATAACGGCTTAGCGTTAGATTTATTGGTATGCATTTTGGGAGCGAAAGAAAGGAAGCACTTACGGTAGCGTCTGTTTT
>NC_069003.1:29934612-29936512 GCF_001194135.2 Octopus bimaculoides
CGACTGCGATAGAAAGCGGTATCTCAATTCATCATGTTATTTTCAGACCAGAGATCTGGTCCCTACATACGTACATATATACATTCATGCGTGCATACATACATATGCAGCCCATATGACATCAGGACAGTATTCAAGATTAATACAACACTTCGCAAATATCTCCTTCGAGTAAAACCACCAATAGATAAGAATATGACCAAGAACTGCGTGTGCTTTCAGCCCATGCAGCTGTGGTAGGTTTACAAAGGCGAAACATGCCGCCCCTCAAAATGAGGGTAGGCGAATATTGCAAAGCTGTGACACGAGGAGATATTGATAAATCGGGTATAGCTGATCATGTATGGAAAAATGAAGAGTACCTTTCCCTGTGGGATGAGGCTAAAATAATAGATAGAGAACACCACTGGAAAACACGAAAACTTAAAGAAGCAGTACATATGCTAGGACACAACAACCTCCTAAGCAGACCGAGTGCAGATATGAGTAGCATATGGGAACCGGTATTAAGGAAGGATAAGAGAATATTAGATTTTTAAGCCCTAAAATTCACTCCATAATTGCCCACGGGCATATGGCGTAGTGGTTAAGAGCACGAGCTACAAACCCCAAGATTCCGCGATGTGTATAGTAGTGATGGTGGTAGTGATTGTGGTGGTGGTGGGTATAGGAGTGATGGTGGTGGTGTTGGTGGTGATTGTGGTGGGTATAAGATGATGGTGGTGGTTGTGGTTGTGGTGGTGGTAGTGGTGGTGGTGGTAGTGGTGGTGGTAGTGGTGGTGGTTGTGGTGTTGGTTACGTGTCACATTCGTTATAAACCACAAATCAATTTGAGGCTTTGCAAAACTGTTAAATAAATGTTTACAATAGTTACATTAACCATCTTATCTGGTTTATGAATAAACACTATCTCTCAATCTACCTCTCCCTTTCTTTCTCTCTCTCTCTCTCTCTCTCTCACCTTCTCAACATATGCACATACTGGTGCGCGCGCACGCGCTCACACGCACATATACAATCCTGGAAATAAATTAATTACTCAAAGCTAAGATTGCGGGAGTCATTATAGTGGATTTCTAATTCTCAGTCTCCCTACTCTCTTTCTCTCTCTCTCTGTATGTATGTATATATATATATATATATATATATATATATATATATATATATATATATATATATATATATATATGAATATCTATCTATATATATATATATACATACTGAAAGAAGCCCGTCGTATATATGTATATTTATGTATATATATGTGTGTGTGTGTGTGTTTGTGTGTCTGCATTTGTCCTCCAGCATCGCTTGACAACCGATGCTGGTGTGTTTACGTCCCCGTAATCTAGCGGTTTGGCAAAAGAGATCGATAGAATAAGTACTAGGATTGCAAAGAATAAGTCCTGGGATCGATCTGCTCGACTAAAGGCGGTGCTCCAGCATGGCCACAGTTAATTGACTGAAAGTATTAAAAGAGTTAAGAGAGTATAGGATTTTGTCAAATAGACAGCGTGTAAAACTAATTACAGTAAAAATTAATACGAAGTATTTAATTTTATAAATACAATATTATAGTAAGGGCAGTTACAAGAAGTAAACAGTTTTTGGTGGTCTTATTCTCGCCAGGAACCAAGTTGGTATTTCTATCGGATCCCAAATATTCTGTCTTTCACGATCTCTGATCTTCATACAGAGAGTATTGTTTGGAAAAAACCAATGGAAACTATGTAGAAGTATACATGCATGCGTACACGTAGGCAAGTGTGTATGTGTAAATGTGTATGTATGTGGATATATATGAGTGTGTATGCATGTCTATGGATGTATATGTATGCAAACGTCTAAATATGCATGTGTGTATATATAAATATGTATATATATATATATATATATATAT
>NC_069003.1:29937561-29939808 GCF_001194135.2 Octopus bimaculoides
GTGTATATATATATATATATATATATATATATATATATGTTTTACGCTCATTGCAGCACACATTATTTTCTCTCTGATGGCTGGTATATATCATATCTAACGCGTAGAATTTTGAAATTAAACGCAATAAGCACCAATTTAAGATAGTCAAGTGCAACAAACCGAGTGGCTATTGTTTTTCTCAGTCTCAAGTTGCTGTTTATCTATAACATTATCCTGCGGCGGCTTACGTTCGTTAGTCTTTAACAATGGAATGGAATCAAAGACACAAGTTGTTCTCGACACAACATTTTTTTAATGTTATTCATCAGACAATTAGTTAGTAATTTCGTTTTCAAAATCTGGCACAAGGCCAGTAACTTCGTTGGAGGCGGGTAAGTCGATTACATCGACCTCCGCCCCCTCAAAGCTCAACTGCTATTTATTTTATCGACCTTGAAAGGATGAAAGGTAAAGTCGGCCTCGGTGGAATTTGAACTCAGAACGTAAAGACGGACGAAATGCTGCAAAGCATTTTGCTCCGTGTGTTAAATACACACGAACACACACACACAGACATGCTGTATTTTCCCGCATACAAGTTGAGTTTATCAAGCTAAATTTTACGGCCAAATAAGGTAGGTCGGCTTGTTCATCAAGACGACATTCGACGACCAAAAATGCCATGTAAAATTCAGTAAGATTTGCAAAGATATTGACAATCTTGGAATGTTTAAACTACATGTTTGTACAATATATTCTTTTCTACTCTAAGCACAAGGCCTGAAATTTCTGGGGAGGTGGGGGCCAGTCGGTTAGATCGACACCAGTACGCAACTGGTTCTTAATTTATCGACCCCAAAAGGATGAAAGGCAAAATCTTACCTTGGCGGAATTTGCACAATATATTCTTTTCAACTCTAGGCACAAGGCCTGAAATTTTGGGGGAAGGGGCCAGTCGATTAGATCGACCCCAGTACGCAACTGGTACTTAACCCGGAATTATGTGGTTGGGAAGCAAGTTTCTTACCACACAATACGCGCTTACATGACATACATACATACATATGCATACAAATACATACACATACACACACGCACATATATTCAGAATCCACAATGCAGTGGGGTAGCAACTGTACTTCTGTCGCTGATACAGTGAGCTGGAGTCCCCTGTCACATTCACTAGTCTTTCATATTGGTTTCAAAGTTTGACACAAGACCAGCAATTACGATAAAATAAATACCAGTTTTGTACTGAGGTCGATATAATCGACTGACCTCCATCCCCGAAAATGCTGGCCTTGTACCAAAATCCGAAATCAGTATTAACATTGTATTAAGGCAGCCCCTGGTGGGTAATAAAAAGATAAACATTGTATTAAGGCGGCGAGCTGGCAGAATCGTTAGCACGCCTGGTAAAATGCTTAGTGGCCTGTCATCGGTCTTTATTCTTTGAGTTCAAATTCCACCGAGGTCGACGTTGCCTTTTATCATTTCGGGGTCGATGAAATAAGTACCAGCTGAGCATTGGGAGTCGATGTTATCGACTTGCCTCCTTCCCCGAAATTACTGGCCTTGTGCCAAAATTTCAAACCAATATTAACATTCTTTTACAAATATCTTTTGCATTTTTCCCTCGCCAACAAAGCCCCATATTCCCAGCGCACACAAATCCTTTGAACTTCAAACGCTAATAAATCTAGCAGTTAACATAACTGTTTATGTCAACCATAATCCAGACCATTTAAATCTAATACGGTAATATCCTACTTAGTAGATCTACCAGCACTTGACTAAATTTTCAAAGACCTCCTCCTTCGGTTCCATTTCTTTCATTCTTTGGGCCATATTTTAGCTGTTCTTCTCCTTTGAGTCTGACAGAAACAAGTAGCACTTTTGATAAATTTGATAAATTCACTTTTTACATTCAATACAGTTGATGCTAGCTTAATTTCTACCTTGAATACACACACACACACACAGACAGACACACACACGCACACACACACACACACACACACACACACACACACACACATATATATATATATATATGTGTGTGTGTGTGTATGCATATATATTATATATATATATATATATGTATATATATATAACACTCACACTTACATATACATATTACATATATATATTTATATACATACAGTTATATATACTTATATACATATATACATATAAAATTATATACACATATATCTGCAAGTGTGTGCCTCACTCCTGTATATATATATATATATATATATATAT
>NC_069003.1:29941199-29943067 GCF_001194135.2 Octopus bimaculoides
CCCTGGGACTTATTTTCTTTTAAGCCTGGCACTTATTCTATCGAACTCTTTTGCCGAACCGATAGGTTACGGGGACGTAAACACACGAACACCGGTTGCCAAGCGGTAGTCGGAGACAAACACAAGTATAGCTACACATAAATTATATATATATATATATATATATATATATGACGGGCTTCTTTCAGTTTCCGTCTACCAAATGCACTCACAAAGCTTTGGTCGGCCCGAGGTTTTAGTTGAAGACACTTTCCTGAGGTGCCACGCAGTGGGACTGAACCCGGAACCATGTGATTGGGAAGCAAGCTTCTTACCACACAGCCACGCCTACCTAGTATGCTTAACTAAATAAAACCTGTCCCGTATCACAACACTGAATTTATCGGACACGCACCGCCAGACATCGTCTCACCCAATACGACTTAAAAACCCCTAAACACCACCACCACAACCACCACCACCATCACCAACCAACTTTCATTGACACTTCTGCACCTTTCTAACCTTTCACTAACTCCCGAATCTGATTCTTCTCATTCTCATATATGTCTTCCACCCTTGTTTCTGGCGTTTCCTTCTTGATGTATTTTACTGTTCTTGTTCTTGTTCTTGTTCTTTTGCCCTGAGTTAGACTTGCAAGTGGAGGCGGCGATGGTGGTGGCTATGGTGGTGGTGGTGGGGGAATAACCATTTCAACCTTCCATTGTTTCTTTGCTTTTTTTTGTTTTTAATTTCTACTATTTCTTTCTTTTTCTTATTCTTTCTTTCCTATCTTTCTTTTAATTCATTCTCACTTTGTTTATCTCTTCTTTTTTTCTTTTCTTTCGTATATATATATATATCATTTCTTTCTTTCTTTCTTCATGTACGCAAGTATTTATCCCTGCCAAGCCCTCCACCCCCACCTCACCCGCTCACCGCTAACATTTAGGGCACAGTTTTTATCACCCTGTTCTGTCTTTTAACAAAACCCCTTTTTGTTATTAAGAAATTAATAGCGGTTTTTGTTGAAGTATCTTTAGTAAATAAATTTTTTCATTGTACATCGAGAATTCTATGTATTTCTCTGCCAGTCCGTCTTATCTGTCTGTCTGTCTCCCTCTTCCTCTCTCTCTCTCTCTCTCTCTCTCTCTCTTTCTCGGTTTGTCTCTCTCTCTTCCTCGGTTTGTCTCTCTCTCTTTCTCGATTTGTCTCTCTCTCTTTCTCGGTTTCTCTCTCTCTCTCCTCTCTTCTTTGTCTGTCTGCCTCTCTGTCTCATTGTAACCACCACCACCACCACCACCACCATCATCAACAACATTATCATCGTCACCACCATCATTATAATGATTGGGTGATTCCTTAGTGTGATGGCTTGCAATCCATCGCTCTTGACACAATAACAAAAATCGCCAAGTGACTGACTGTCCTCATTCTTTTGGTGGTGGTGGTGGTGGTGGTGGCGGGGAACCAAAATAATGTCTGAAATTTATTGAGCTTGTGTCTTTTACTTATTTCAGTCATTTGACTGCGGCCATGCTGGTTGATAAGCAAACTACTTACCACACAGCCGCGGGTTTTGCTTCTGATAGGCAATGATATATTGTAGGGAAAAGAAACAGAAATTAAGATTCTGTAAAATTTCTATTATTTGTGATTTTGATAGACTTTTCAGAGAATTTGATATTCTCAGGTCGACAGTATTTTTCAGAGGATTTGGGCAGCAACCACGAAAACAATATTTTGTTGTAATAGTTTTAGATTTCCTGATATTTAGCCATAGTGTTTAAGAGGGTCGTATGTTATTATTCCCAATGCTCCAATAATCACGGGTACACACATATGTATAAATATATGTGTGTGTATTTACAAATATATATATATATATA
>NC_069003.1:29943691-29944183 GCF_001194135.2 Octopus bimaculoides
ATATGTATGTATTGCATAGACACACATAGTGAGACTGTTCTGAGAGAGCCTGTGCTGTCTTGTATAGAAATACAACATTCAATTACCTTGCCATTGTTTAAATGTATATTTTTATAGCTTTGCTGCTGTTGTTCTGTTCTCTTTATTTATTCTCGGAGGCAAAAGCATCAATAAAAATAAATAGCATCAACCTTCTTAAACAACATCTGTCATTTGAATCATGTACAACGACGAACATCATTCTCTCTCTCCCACCTCTCATCTATCTATCTATCTATCTATCTATCTATCTATCTATCTATCTATCTATCTATCTAAATATATTTATGTGTGTGTGTGCATGTAGAGATATTACCTATGTATCTAATTATCTATCTCCCTCTCTCACTCTGTGTACATATACATACTTACACATACAGATGTGTGTGCACACAGAGAAACGCACACACATCTATCTATATATATATGTGTATGTATGTATGTATATATATA
>NC_069003.1:29945005-29946537 GCF_001194135.2 Octopus bimaculoides
TATATATGTATATATATACACACATATGTATATATATATATATATATATATATATATGTGTGTGTGTGTGTGTGTGTGTGTGTTATCTACATGCCTATCTATTAGTTTATATGTATGTATGTATTTAACTATGCGTTTGTATGTCCGTGTGATGTATGTAGGTGCGTGTATGTAAGTGAAATAGAAGGGAGTTAAACAAAAAGAGGGAAAAACAAAGAAGGAAAAAACAAAGGAGCGTTTTGTTTTATGATTACAGAGAAATAGACTGTGAAACCATGACAACACACATACATATATAGACAAATTAAAACTCAAACTCACACACATACATTATCATGCACACAGGCATATATATACTCAAATATATATATATCCTGAAGCTTACATACAATTACACAGATAGGCACATTTATACATATACAATCACACATTACATGCACAATCGCTTATACGAATATATATATGTATGTCTGTGTGAGATTTCATAGGTGCGTGTATGGGAAATACAGAGTGTTTACATGCATGTATATATGTATATATGTATGAATGTATGTATGTATGTATTATGCATGTATGTATGTATGTATCTATCTATATGTCTGTCTGTCTATTCATGCATGCATGCATATGTGTATGTATATATGTATATATATATATATATATATATATATATATACACAAACGTGATGAGGTACACTATACCTGTCTCAGCCTTTTTCAGGTGACTTTAAAAATATAAAATGTTGTTCCTGCCAGTAACGGTCCTAGCTAACAGCCAGCAACTACTGCTGTTAATTACTATCAAGCAACAACCAGAAAGAAATGAAATACAAGACCATGGGGTGATTTATAAGAAAATTATATGAATATGAAATTCTCTAAATGTTATAATGAGTAATTAAATCAATTTAATCTAACAGAATTTCTTTTATCTTTATTGCAGCATGACTAAATCGTCATTTTAAAGCGACTGAAATTGGTAGCCGCACTTTTAATAAAAATGGAAATACTTTTTTTGCATTGTTTCAGGATAAAATTCTAAAGTAGTTCCCTCTTTTCATTTTTTTAATACACACACACACTCCGACAGAACACACACATATACATACATTCGTACGTACGTGCGTACAAACCATATATGCATACATATATATGTATATATATATATATTTATATATATATATATATATGTATATATATACACACATATGTATATATATATATATATATATATATATATGTGTGTGTGTGTGTGTGTGTGTGTGTTATCTACATGCCTATCTATTAGTTTATATGTATGTATGTATTTAACTATGCGTTTGTATGTCCGTGTGATGTATGTAGGTGCGTGTATGTAAGTGAAATAGAAGGGAGTTAAACAAAAAGAGGGAAAAACAAAGAAGGAAAAAACAAAGGAGCGTTTTGTTTTATGATTACAGAGAAATAGACTGTGAAACCATGACAACACACATACATATATAGACAAATTAAAACTCAAACTCACACACATACATTATCATGCACACAGGCAT
>NC_069003.1:29948471-29951266 GCF_001194135.2 Octopus bimaculoides
GAGAGAGAGAGAGAGAGAGAGAGAGAGAGAGAGAGAGGGAGAGAGAGAGAGAGAGACGGAGTGGGAGAGAGAGAGAGAGAGAGAAACAGTGAATGTGTGTGTGTGTGTGTGTAAGCGAGAATAATTTTCCGACCGTTCGAGAGACCGTTGGTCGACGTGAATTTTTGCAAGTTAGCTTCAGTAGATCCACAGAGCAAACGTGAGAAACATTGACGGTGAGAAAGAGTGGCTGTGGTATGTACGAAGGGAGACGTCTTTTTGTCGAGCGGAGTGATATAGGGTTGACGAGTTAGACAGGCAGCTAGCTTGCTAGCTAGCTAGCTAGCTAGCTAGATAGATAGATAGATAGATAGATAGATAGATAGATAGATAGATAGATAGATAGATAGATAGACAGACAGATAACTTTCTTTATTGGCCACAAAGGGCTGAACACAGAGGGGACAAATACAAATGTAGAGTTTTTTTCTTTTCGAAAATGAAAAACAAGATGGGAAAAGAAGAGAAAAAAAGTAAAATTCCGATCAAAAGGGATCGGGGGAAGAAAAAAGGTGATCAAAAGGGATCGTGTATCACAAAAGAATTTTAGAAATGTAAAAAGGAAGATTAGGTTTATCTGTGGAAAGAAAAGCCTACGGAAAAGACCACGGTAACCTCAGGCAGAGAGGGAATAAACATATGAGAGCAAAGTGCTCTCTTCGATTTACAGGATCATGCTCAAAGTGGTTTCGTGATTCGCACGCACCCAGCTTTTTTTTTTTGAAACTTTCACGAGACAAAACCTGCTTCTCCATTCTCACCTTCCTTTTCAAGTGGTATTTGAAAAAGTTGATAAGCGATTGGCCAGAGAGGTAAATGTTTGTCTCTAATACCTTTCGCTTGAGTTCACCACACACATTCTTTCACCATGGCCACCAGTATGATGAAGACTGCCTTGCCTTCCCGGTTGTGTGTGTATACAGGTATGGACAGAGATAGATAAAATATTGACAGATAAATAGATAAACAAACACACAGACCGACAGACAGATAGATAGATAGACAGACAGACAAACAGATAGATAGATAGATAGATAGATAAATAGATAGATAGATAGATAAAGAGATAGGCAGATAGGCAGCTAGATCTATAGACAGATAAAGAGGCAAACAGGTATGCAGACAGACAGGTAGGTAGCTAACTAGCTATAGAGATAGAAAGACAGATTAGCTGGTAGGCTGGCAGGCAGTTCATAGCTCGATAGATAGATAGATAGATAGATAGATAGATATCTTTTTATTATAGCCACACAGGGCTAAATACAGAAAATGGACAAAATACAATGTAGAGCTTTTCTTTTTGGGGGAAAGGGGGGGGATAATTTCAATCAAAAGGGATCGCGGGGAAAGAAGGGGGAGGGGGATTTCGATCAAAAGGGATCGCGGGGAAAAAAAAAAGGTACGCGTGCCTGTGGAGTGCTCAACCACTTGCACATTAATTTCACGAGCAGGTTGATCCGTTGATCTGATCAACAGGAACCGTCTTCGTCGTAACCGACGGAGTCCCAGCTCTTCTTTTTAATTTATCTTTTCGCTAACATGAGCCTCTGCAGCTTCACTTTCAACTCTTCTACAAAATTTTTTTTCTACGTATTTGATAATATTTCAGTTAAGGCTTTGCAGGTTGTAGAAAGGCCTGATATGGGTATGCAGTTCTGGAGGTCTATAGTTTCATAATGTTAGGAAACAAGATGGGGCTTTTTTCCCCCTCAATAAGCCAGTTGGATGTTTTCTCCGTCTCCGTCGGCTTCTCATTAAGCTTCTATGATTGCTCCTTATGTGTCCCTCTTAAATATTTTAACCAGATGTTTGAAACCATATATTTTCTTTGTGATTTCCCCCTTGTTTATTTATTGTAGTATCTGTCTAACATCTATTATTATTATTATTATTATTATTATTATTATTATTATTATTATGCCCTCACACGATTTTTCAGATGCTGCGTTCGTTGTTTTGTATAATCTCGTCCGTAGCCATCCCTTTATTAGCTAAACTCTTCCGTCTCTAAATCCTTCTACTTCTTCCCTTTCATTTTATGTTCACCAAATTCTTGATAAATGCATTCGGCGTTCAAGTCGAACTGTTTGTGTTGTTCACAGAATACTTGGCACACACACACACATACAAATGCATACATACTACCATAACCAAGGGGAATTTGGCGTTTTTCTTATGCAGCGGAGAGCATTTGTTACGATAAGCTTGATACGTGATGGCAAGAAATGGAAAGTGACGTTTCGGGGGTTGCCTCTTCATATACAAGATAAACATGGCGGTTGTGAGACAAGGAGGGTGGGTGCAATTTTGTATATTTAGCACAATGAAATATGTCAGACGTTGTGAAAGTGGTAGGGGATTGCGTCTGCAAATTTAAAAGGGGGTGGAGCACTGCGGTGTTGGGAGAAATTAATGTGATGGTGAGAGAGGGAGAGAGAGAGAGAGCGAGAGAGAGGGCCCGAGGAGTGAAAGGAGGAGGGGTGAGTTGCTCCTCCTCCACACACTGTTGTAAACATAACTGACAACAAGACAGTGTCAAGAGTTTAACGATTCTCAAACATGACACATCTGTTAATGCAATTCATGGCACAGAAGCGCTGGTGGTGATGGCGGTGGCGAGGGCGGTGATGGTGGTGGTGATGGTAGCAGTGGTGGTGGTGGCGGTGGTGGTGGTGTTGATGGTGGTGGCGTCAGTGGTGGGGATTGTGGTCCTATAATGGTGGCGGCGCGGTGTTGTAAGGGTGGTGGTGGTGGTG
>NC_069003.1:29952751-29955224 GCF_001194135.2 Octopus bimaculoides
ACATACACACATATATATATATTATAACCATATGTATATATACTCATATATAAATGTGTATACGTGTGTATGTGTATATATATATATATATATATATACACGAGGGATATATATCAATAAATATATATATATACACATACATATATATGTGTGTATGTGTGTATGTATATGTATATATATATATGTGTGTGTGTGTGTGTGTGTGTTTGTGTGTGTGCATATGAATTTACATTTATATATATATATATATATATATATATATATATATATATATATACACATACATATATGTGTGTGCGTGTGTTTCTATGTATGTATATGTGTGTGCATGTATGTGCATGTATGTGAGTATTTTTGTTGGGGAAAAATATGTATGTTTATATAGTTGTGTCTGCATTTGTCAAGAAATAGTGGAGTAGATACGAATATTTACATATAACATGATTATAGATATGAATGTATGTACGCACATACATACATATGCATGTACGCATGTATGTACATATGTCCATAAGTACGTATTGCATTTGTGCCTGTCTCTTCTATTTTGTTAAAATTCTGCTACTAAACTCAAGGGTTGATTATTAACTCACAAAATCTCATTCACTGGAATTCTGGTACTAAAAGTAGTAATGTTATATGTTGTAATTTAGACAAGTGTTACATATTATCACCGTTCCACAAATTGAATTTACGAAATGCCTGTTAGATGCCATTCTTTGCCTGTAGAACCACAGCTTTTGAAATGATTACTTAAACCTAATTTGACAATAATTGGAGGTATAAATAAGTGCAGTCTGTCTAGAAAAGACACAGGTTTCAAAACGTTTTTCATAAGCGTCTTTTCTGGTTCTGGAAGGAAAGGTTCAAATCTGGAGAAGAACTGACCTCTATAACAGTGCACAGTCTATTCTCCGTTATGAGCAAACATATCAGGCCTGTTGCGTTTCATTATAAGCGGTGAGCTGGTAAAAGCGGCGAGTCAGCAAAGGCGGCGAGCTGGTAAAAACGGTGAGCTGGTAAAGGCGGTGAGGTGTTAAAAACAGCGAGCTGGTAAATGCGGTGAGCTGGTAAAAAATCTACAAGAACTTATCGGTTGGACAATTTTGAAATCTAGACTTCATAGAACATCATTACTCTATTTATAAGGTTTGGTTTTGTCGAATATCTTCAAAATAATTCTCTAGTATCTGATACAGTTTGTGTGTGTGTGTGTGTGTGTTTTTTTTAGAAGAGGAAACAGACTTTGTCAGGCGTATGATTAGGGATTTTTCGGGGTTTCAGAAAGTGTTAAAATGTTGACTAAATTTTGCGTAGATATTAACTCACTGCTTCTGACATTTCTTAAAACGTTGGTATTCAAAAAACCGTTTCTGTTACGATCGTTTCTAGATCAACACCGGCTTTCAAACCGAAAGATCTTTGCAAGGTGAGCAGCCAGCCGAGTCAATGGTTTCTCGCATGAAGGCAGCGAGCTGGCAGAAACGTTAGCACGCCGGGTGAAATACTTAGCGGTGTTTCGTCTGTCTTTACGTTCTGAGTTCAAATTCCGCTGAGCTCGACTTTGCCTTTCATCCTTTCGGAATCGATAAATTAAGTACCAGTTGCGTGCTGGGGTCGATCTAATCAAAGATTAATGTCCCGGGAGTGTTGGTTCCTTTCTTCGACTAAAAAAACCTTTAAGGCGGTGCTCCAGAATGGCTGCAGTCAAATGACAGAAACAAACAAAAGAGTAAGAAAGAATATTCTAGACATAGAGCGCTGTGTTTCGATTACTAATCCACTCTCATCAGTGGAAGGAAGACTTTAGTTAAGAAGATATAGTAATATACATACACAGCTTTGGGCAATTCTAAATCATTGACGGTGATATTTTCTCTTATTTTACAAACTGTTGTCATCACTCTGCAGTGTGCGTACAACCATTGTCTTATATTGTCATTCACAGAGAGAGACAGACTTCACTGGTTTATACATCTCATACATATCTATGTTATAGCCACAGAGTGCTTAATGCTGTGAACTAGAACTACAATTATGTAACCTAATATATACGTAAGGATATATACGAAAAATACATTAGGAAGGAAGTGCGAATATTAATATTGAAACAGATATCAATTTACTTCACGAGCATATTTATGTATGAGTGCATGTCTGTCTGTACACATACACACATACACGCACATACACACACATATGAAGCAGCATAATTATATGCGTTTATATATATGTATATATGTATTTATATAGACGAAAACGCACATAATAGAATACGATAGTGTAGGTCTGGGAATGTTTGTGCGCGCGAATCTATGCATAAATAGGTGGGCGTTGGTATGCAAATTTCATTACATGCAGTAGGTGTGTTCTTGTACTTCGGGTATATAAATAAATAGTTATTCATGTGAATATATAAATATTTACACAAGTAGCTAAGCATGCATTATGTATATGTATGTATAATATATAT
>NC_069003.1:29955689-29955968 GCF_001194135.2 Octopus bimaculoides
ATATATATATATATATATATATATATATATCGATTTTGGCGAGCTCACATTATCTTGGGTTCAATCTTATACACACATACACACACACACACACACATATGCGGTGTGGTGCTGTTGCTGTGAGCTCTGTACGAACGAACTGTTGTTTGTGTATAATTATGTATATGTCTGTATGTATGTTTGTATGTATATTTTTATGTACACATACAGACACACACATCCACGTAGGGAAAGAGTCGAGCTGTGTGTTGGATGAGGATGGGTACGGTGGTGGTGGTG
>NC_069003.1:29955978-29956766 GCF_001194135.2 Octopus bimaculoides
GGGGGGGGGGAGTGTGACACACACACACACAGCCACCGAGAATTTCAGGTTTACGACTGATAGAACAACAGTCCACTGTGATGTGTTGTGCTTTAAGCTAACAAAAGCAATGTAAACAGTGGGATACGGCATTCCAAGATATGTGGGACAGTGGCGGGAAGGTAGGCATGAGTGTGGCAAGGTGACGGTGGGCAAGTGTATGCGTGTACTAGTGTGAACGAGCGGGTATGCGCTTGTGTGTATGGATGGATGGATGTATGTATGTATGTATATGTGCGCGTATATGCCTATGTGCGTGTGTTTGAGTGTATGCGTGTGTACGTGTGTGCAGCTGAGTGGCTGGCGGTGGTGTGTTTAAACAAAACTACACCAAGCAGCTTGAGTGCATAAACCCCAGTCTCTAAGGGTTCCCTGTCGTGAAGGTATCTGGAGATTTATTTGTTTGTTTGGCTCGTCGGCTCGAAGTAGTAGTAGAAGTAGTAGTAGTTGTGGTGGTGGTGGTGATGGTGGAGTTTGTGTTGTGGTAGTAGTAGTAGTAGTAGTAGTGGTGGTTGTTGTTGTTGTTGTGTGGTAGTAGTATTAGTGGTGGTGGTTGTGGTAGAAGTAGTAGTGGTGATGTTTATGGTGGTGTAGTGGTAGTAGTATTGGTGGTAGCAGTGGTGGTGGTGGTGGTAGTAGTAGTATTGGTAGTGTTGGTGTTGTGGTAGTGGCAGTGGTGGCGGTTGTTGTTGTAGTGGTAGTAGTATTAGTGGTGGTGCTGGTGGTGGTGGTGGTGGTGGTGGTAGTAG